>NW_007253546.1:168116-232309 GCF_000164805.1 Carlito syrichta
GGCTACTTGGAAGGCTGAGTTGGAAGGATCGCCGGAGCCCACCAGGCGAAGCTGCGGTGGCCGGGAGTGGCCACTGCACTCGTCTGGGTGATCGAGTGAGACTCAAGAGAAATCAAACTAAGCATAAAAAAGAAGAAAATCGGAAATAATAAAGAGTAGAGCACAAATTAATAAAATAGGAAATAGAAAAACACCAAAGAAAATGAATAAAATGTAAATTTTTTTTAATGATCAACAAAACTGTAAAACCTATAGCTAGACAGATAAAGAAATTAAGAGAGAAAGCTCATATTACTATAAACAGAAAAATTTTTAAATGGCATGAAATGAGTTTACCAGAAGAGAATAGCAAAGGAATATTATTAATACTATGTGGCAAAATATTAGATAGCTTACATAAAATGAACAGATTCTTAAAAAAAAAAAACACAGACTACAAAACTGGCTCACAAAAAGTAGATACTCTAAATAGATCTATAAAAAGTCAGTTGCCGGGCTCGGTGGCTCAGCCTGTAATCCCATGCCTTGGGAGGCCGAGGTGAGTGAACTGCCTGAGCCCGCGGGGTTTGAGACCTGCCTAGGCAACTTGGTGAGACCTCATCTCTACAATAAATCAAAAAAATTAGCTGGGCATGGTAGCGTGCACGTGCAGTTCCAGCTACTTGGAAGGCTGAGGCAGAAGGATAGCCAGAGCCCAGAAGGTCGAGGTTGCGGTGGCCGAGAGCGGCCACTGCACTCCAGTCTGGGTGATGGAGTGAGACTCCAACTCAAAAAAATAAAATAAAAAATAAAAATAAAAAGACAGTCAATTAAAAAAAAGTTTCCAAAAGACAATTCAGGCCCACATGGCTTCAACAATGAATTCTAAAAAAAACTTAAAAAGAAAATAAAACCAATTAAAAAAAAAACACCTTCCAAATTATAGGAGAAGACAGCCATTAACATACCTATGGGGATGGTATTATTTTGATGCTAAAATGAGACAAGTACTTCACAAGAAAAAAAATTGCAGAGTAATCACAATAGAAGCAAAACCCTGAAAACTTCTAGGGAACTAATTAGAGAAGCAAAATTAAGGATTATATGTGATGACGAAGCAATATTTGTTCCAATAATGCAAGGTTGGTTTAACATCTGAAAGTCAATCAGAGTAATATACCACATTAATATAATAAAAGACAAAATTATATGTATCTTAATAGAAAAAAAATATTTGACAATTTCTAACACACTTTTGTGATAAAAATACTCAACATATTATGAAGAAAGGGGAACATTTTTAGCATAAATATGAATGTTTATTAAAACTCACAACTAACATCCTAGGTATGATGAAATGGTAAAAGACTAAATGCTCAATCAGGAACAAGATAAGGATTTTCATTTTTACCACATGTAATCAACACTGTACTGGAAGTTCTAGCCAGAGCAATTAAGCAAGTAAAACATATTTGTAAGACATAAGTAAAAGATCTTTATGTGTAGATGACATAATCTTGTGTATACAAAATATGAAGGGATCATAGTATAATAATTAAGAGTAGCAAATAACTTCAGCAAGATTGCAGGATATATAATACATATAAATATTAATTGTATCTTTGGACCCTACAATGAACAAATTAAAATGAAATCTAAAATTCAACTGTATTTACAATTGCATTACAAAGAATAAAATATACAGGCATATACATCTAATAAAAGTGCAGGACCTGAGAGGTGGTTAAATTATCTTTTCTGGCAGATGATGGTTGACCCCTCATTAATGGAATTACTGTCCTTCAATAAGAGACTTCAGAGAGCTAACTAGCACCTTTGTCATTTAAAAGTGAAAAAAAAATGCCTTCTCTGATCTAGCAAGCAGCCCATCATCAAATTCTGATACTGCCTTTGTCTTAGTTTTTGATTTCTCAGCATCCAGAAGTTTGAGAAACAAATTTCTGCTGCTTATATGCTACCTAGCTTAAGACATTTTGTTAGAACAGTCCAAAGACAAAAAGTCATAATTAATCACAAACCTAAATGTCAGAGGGAAAATTATTACACTCTTAGAAGAAAATATAGGGGAATATATTTGTGACCTTGTATTTAGCAATGGTTTATTAGATATAATACCACAACAATTAGCAACCAAATAAAAATAGATAAATTAGATTAATTTTTTTAAATATTGGAAAGGAATTGCAGCAAGAGAAAAAAACAATTCACAGATTTAGAAAAATATCTACTATTGTATATCTGATAAGGACCTAGTCATCAAAATACATAAAGAAGTTCCACAATTCAACAATAGAATGACATATAGCTCACTTTTAAAAAGGTCAAAGAATTTGAATAAATATTTTTCTAAAGAACACATGCATTGTCAGTAAGTACATGAAAGATAATCAACATCATTAGTCGTCAATAAACCCCCAATCAAAACAGTGATGAGATATCATTTCAAATCCAGTAGGATGACTATAATTTTAAAAAGATTTAAAAAGACAAATATTGGTGAAAATATGGAGAAATTGGCACATTCATACTCTGCTACTGCGATGTAAAAGGTGCAGTTAGCTGGACCTGGTGGCTCAAGTCTGAAATTCAACAGTTTGGGAGGTCAAGAGAAAGGACTGTCTGAGGTCAGAGGTTGGAGACCAGCCTGGGTAACTGGCAAGACCTCGTCTCTACAATAAATAAAAAAATTAACCAGGCATAGTAGCTCGTGCCTGTAGATCCAGCTACTTGGAAAGGTGAGGCAGAAGGATCACCTGAGCCCAGTAGGTCAAGGTTGTGGTATACAAGGTAGTGTTTTTGTGAGAGGCTGCATTTGACTTAAATGTTCTTTAAAAATCCTTTAACGTATATTAATAACAAAGTGGGCCAATATGAAGTTGGTGAAAATATAGATAAAATATAATGTTAAATAGTGTTACTATATTTTAAGAACTTGGATGTGGCATAAAGTATATTATTTCCCTCAAATAAGTGCTTGGGAGTTGTCTTTATGATAATGTGGTAAAGGACTCCTAGATAGAAAGGCAGATTGGCTCTTTGAATAAATGTGCCTTCAGGCTAATAAAGTCCAGAGAATTGAGAAGAGTAACTCTTACCTGAAAAGTGGTTCCTGGATTTGGTTATTAGGGCAAACACTGGAACAAAACTCAGTCAAAATCATAAAATCACGTAATTAGATCTAAGGAATTTGTATATATGGGGGGGGGAAGATTGCAGTAGAAAAATAGACAAAATCACTTCAGTTCCAGAGTACAGCTTTTTATAGTTGAGGCTATCACTGGAAATTCTCATCAGCTTGTTTCATGTCTACCTACCAGCCCTTCAGAACAGAAAGCCAGCTTGCATTCTTTTTTGAGGAAATAGATAGAAAATAATTGCAGAAAAAAATTCCTGAAGTGGTTTACACTTGCAATCCCAGCACGTTGGTAAGCTGAAGCAGGAGACTCTGAGTCCAAGAATTTGAAACCTGCCTGGGCAACATAGTGAGCTCTCATATCCACAAAAAAAAAAACTACAAATTAGTTGAGCATGGTGGCATATCTTAGCTACTGGGGAAGCTGAGGCGAAAAGAATGCCAGACCCAGGAGGTCAAAAATGTGGTGAGCCAGGATCACACGACTGCACTCCAGCCTAGGTGACAAAGTGAGAACCTGTCTCAAAAAAAAAGAAAAGCTGATATTTTTATCAATAAAATACTGTATAATGAAATACATGAAGGTTTAAAATATGATATAAAATATATAAGTAAACAAATCATCCAACATATAAGGCAAAAAAAAAGAGAAAAAAATAATTAAAAAGCATAAAGAGAAAGAAAACAATTTAAAATTACATAACATTGAGGAGAAATTCAGAAAATCCAACATTTGACTAAATGGTGTTCCAGAAGATGAGAATAATCCTAGAAGGTAAGAAAAGCAATAGAAAAGAAGCAAAAGATGTTAAATATCATATGTGATACTAAATGTACAGGACTATAAAAACTGATTTAGAAAAATAAATTCTTTGATTTAGAGAATGTAAGCATGCCATATCATATGCCATAACATAGTAAATATACAGTAATTAAAAATCTGTGCCTTTGGTGTAAGAAAAGAAAAATGCAATATGGGAACAAATAATTAGACCTAAATATAAAAGCATGTATAAATAATAAAATAGCATGGATATTAGATTAATGATTACATGACAATTGGCTGCACATTTATATAACAAAAAGTGGTAGAACTTGAATCGAGAACAAATTTATGCTCATTTGTATAAAAATTCCTAGTAGAATTAAAATAAACACACTTAAAAATCATGCATGGGGCAGAGCTTAAGATGACAACTAAACAGGTCAGACTGTCAGAGTCTCCAGAGGCAAGTGTCCATAGAGACTCTCTGAGTGAGTAGGCATGCGCTGGTTTTAAGGGTGAGAGTCTGTTTGAGGGGAGACTCAGATTCATGCACCCAGGTACCTCCTCTGGGGGCAACTGCAAGCCTGCACCGCCCTGAGATTAGAGCATGGCCTGCAAGATTGTGAGTCTGATCATCTACTGATTGAGGTGAAAAGCCTGAGAAAAGCCAACAAATCCAACAGATTCCCATCGCCTGGACCTGGCCCACACTATCACCTGTTATCGCAGATTAGCTGGAGCCCTGGATCTGGTCAGTGAAGAGAGAAGATTGGGGAAAGCTGGAGAGGACCTCCATGACAGGTGAGGAGACACCAACTGCAGCCATTTTCTCTGCTCCAGGACCAGGCAGAGACATGCATTGCCCCACCCAACTCCGCCCAGCCTCCAACTTGGGAACTAAGGTGATCTCATCAAACGTGGAGAGACAGAAGCCCCTCCCCTATGCTGAATAGAACACTGACAAGTCATATATGAGTGGCAGAACTGAAAGGCAGCAAGCCAAGTGAGCGCAGATCTGATCCACTCTCCTTCCAAAATAGGCCTGGGGCATCTGAACTAAGCTGTGAACAACCCTATCTGCCTGCATTGAGAGCGGAGGGGAGGGGCTAGAGATCAAATCTGAAAGAATGTTGGACTTACAAGAATGATGGCAAAGCCAGTTTGGTTCCTATTTTTATTTTTATTTGTTTTGACTGTTTTGTTCATTTTGGTTTGCTTCTTGTTTTATTTTTTTTCTCTTTTTTTCTGTTTTTGGCAAAATTTTTATACTAGCTTTATATCTGTTATTTTACTGAATTTTTTTTCTTTTACTGTCTTCTTTCTATTCTTTAGACTTCCTGTTTGTATATGGGAAGAATACATCAATAGGCAGGTTTTTGTTGGACTGTGTGTTTGTATGATTACCTGTATGTTTTAGTTTTCTTTTTTTCTCTTTTCTGTCTTTGTGCCTCTTTTCATTTGTAAGTTGGCATGCCTGTCTGTTTTCTCCCTTACTCTTCTCTCTCTCCATCTTCTTCTTGTCCCCCTTCCTTCTTCTATTGATTTACTTTTTCTTACCTCATTTTGCTTCCAGGGAACAAACTTATGCCCCCACTGCATGAACAGATTGGAAGGCAGTGGGAAGTAGGTTCCAGGGTGCCCATACACCTATCAGTGGATAATGGGATCTGTAGATAGATTTTGAATCACAACTTCCCCCTCAATTAAATCTCAAAATTTCAAAAAGTATAGCCCCCAGCCCACAGTTCAGCTTTAGAACTGAACAAAGCCAGAGGATCCACATACAGAAGAATAGAAGACTGAGAAAACAGAAGTAAAAGCAACTCCGCAATCCCTGAACAACAGAATTAAATTGGGGAGGGGGAAGTGGAGGGGGAAATCTACACAAATGAAGAAAAACCAAAAGAAGAATATGGATCTCACACAGACCCCGGGGAGGTCAGACACTGAGAAAACAGACTCTGGAATGCAAACAATGAAGAGCCCCTGGAATGATCAGTCTCAAACTACAAACATGGATATCAAGACATTAATAGAGAGAATAAAAAGAATTGAGGAGAGACAAGAGGAAAATAAGAAGGAGGTGATACTGAGATAACAGCAGTAAAGAATACTGTGAATGAAATAAATAA
This sequence comes from Carlito syrichta, assembly GCF_000164805.1. Taxonomy (NCBI): domain Eukaryota; kingdom Metazoa; phylum Chordata; class Mammalia; order Primates; family Tarsiidae; genus Carlito; species Carlito syrichta. The sequence goes on from NW_007253546.1 coordinate 174,148, forward strand.
CAAACTAGTAAGCGTGGAAAGCAGAGTTAGCCAAGCAAAAGAAAGCATCTCAGAGCTTGAGGACCAAAATATAGAACTAATCCAAACTGTCAAAAACATAGAAAAGAAACTTAAAAAGACAGAACAAAACCTTCAAGAGATGAGTGATTACTTCAAGAGGTCAAACCTAAGAGTAATTGGACTTCCTGAGGCAAAAAGAGAGAAGAGACCACCCTAGAACAAACATTCCATGAAGTTATTCAAGAAAAGTTCCCTTGTCTCATCAGTGATATGATCATTCAAACACAAGAGATTCAGAGAACCCCTGCAAGACAACAAATGAGACCAACTCCTAGACACATAGCAATCCAACTAAACAAAGTAGGTATAAAAGAAAAAATCCTAAAGGTAGCAAGAGAAAAAGGTCTGACTACCTACCAGGGAAAACCAATTAGAATAGCAGCAGGTTTATCTACAGACACACTTCAGGCTAGGAGAGCTTGGAGCCAAATCTTCAAAGTTCTCAGAGATAAACAATTTCAACCAAGAATAACCTACTCAGCTAAGCTAACCTTCATCAGAGAGGGAGCATTAAAATCTTTACCAGACATTCAATCTCTAAGAACTTATGCTGCCTCTAGACCAGCTCTGCAACAAACACTTTAAAAAGTATTAAACACAGAATAAAGAGAAAAAAGAATGACAATGTTCTTCACAAGAGTGCAGGAAAAAGATTGAAACCATACATGAATCAACCCAAAAATCAAAAGAAAGACAACAAACAAACAGGAACAACAACAACTCTATAAGAACCTGAAAACAGGGATAAGCTTCACATTTCAATAATTAACCTGAATGTGAATGGACTAAATGCACACTGGAAAGACATAGAATGGCAAAATGGATAAAATATCATGAGGCAACAATATATTATTCCAAGAGGTGGATCTCACCAGAAAAGACGCTCACAGACTCAAAGTGAGGATTGTAAGCAAAATTTCAGGAAAACAGAACACAAAACAAAGCAGAAGTTGTGCTCTTAATTTCAGACAAAATATCCTTTAAACTATCGAAAATTTAAAAAGATACAGAAAGTAACTACATAATGATAAAAAGTTTAATCCATCAACAAGCAATATCTGTCTTAAACATATATTCATCCAACATAGGAACATGAACTTTCATAAAAGATATTGACTCTAACACTATCATAGCTGGGGATCTTAACTCCCCACACACAATCCTAGACAGATCATCAACACAAAAATTCAGCAAGGAGATCCGGAACCTCAGTGTGACTCTTGACCAAATGGACTTAGTTGATACCTATAGAAAATTCCACCCACTGGCACAGAATATACATTGTACTCATCACCTCTAAGATTGACCACATTTTGGGCCATAAATCAAGCAAAAACAAATTTCATAAGATTGAAATTTTGTGATGCACGTTCTCAGACCCCATGGAATAAAAATAAATATCGACACCAACAAAGTTCCCCCAAAACCCACAAAGACATGGACACTAAACAGTATGATGCTAAGCAACTCCTGGGTCAACAATGAAATCAAAACAGAGATTAAAAGGTACCTGGAAACAAATGAAAATGAAGAAACATCTTACCAAAACCTCAGGATGCCATGAAAGCAGCCGAAAAAGGGAATTCATATCTTTACAAATACATATGAAAAAATGGAAAGATCACAAGTTAACAGCCTAACAAGTCACCCAAGGAAGTTGGAAAAGCAAGACCACCAAAACCCTAACTACAGAAGAAGAATTCAGATCACCAAAATAAAAGCCCAAAGCCAGTACATAGAAGTCAAAAAGATAATACAAAAAAATCAATGAAACAAAAAGCTGGTTCTTTGAAAGGATCAATAAGATCAATGGTCCCCTAGCTAGACTGACCAAGAAAAAGAGAGGAAAAGTCCAAATATACTCAATTAGAAACACAAAAGATGAAGTCAAAACTGACCCAGAAGAAATACAAAAGATTATCAGAGACCACTATGTACACTTGTATGGAAACAAACTTGAAAGCCTAAAGAAAATGGAGGACTATCTGACGTCACACAACCTCCCCAGGTTGAAACAAGAAAAAATTGTGATCCTAAATAGACCAGTAACAATCCAGGAAATTGACTATGTCATAAGAAAACTAACTATGAAAAAAAGTCCTGGACCAGATGGTTTTACAGCAGAATTCTACAAAACATACAAAGATGAGCTGATACCAATCCCACTGAAAGTATTGCAGTCAATTGAGAAAGATGGAACTCTTCAAAATCATTTTATGAAGCTAACATCACATTGATATCCAAGCCAGGTAAAGATCCAACAAAGAAAGAGAACTACAGGCCAATATCCTTGATGAACATAGATGCTAAAATTCTTGACAAAATCCTAGCAAACAAGATTCAACAATATATATCAAAAATCATCCACCACGACAAGTAGGCTTCATTCCTGGGATGCAAGGCTGGTTCAACTGTTGTAAGATCATAAACGTAATTAAATACATCAACAAACGTAAAAACAAAAACCACATGATTATATCTTTAGGTGCAGCTTTTGATAAAATCCAGCACCCCTTCTTGATAAAAACCCTTGAACATCTAAGCATAGGTGGAACATACCTCAAAATAGTAAGAGCCATCTAGGAGAAACTCAAAGGGAGCATACTGCTAAACAGACAAAAATTGGAACCATTTCCCCTGAAAACTGGAATAAGACAAGCGTGCCCAATCTCACCTCTCCTGTTCAACATAGTTTTGGAAGTTCTAACTAGAGCAATCAGAGAAGAGAAGGTGATCAGGAGTATCCAAATAGGAAAAGAGGAAATCAAATTATCACTCTTTACAGACGAAATGATTCTATACCACCAAAATCCAAGAGATTCTGTCAAAAACCTCCTTGCACTAATAAAGGACTTCAGCAAAGTCTCAGGGTACAAAATAAATTTGCAAAAGACAATCACATTTTTATACATCATTAATAAACAAACAAAACTCCCCCAAAAAACACAATCCCATTCACAATAGTCACAAAAAAAATGAAATATCTTGGCATGTCCCTAACCACAGATGTGAAAGTCCTTTATGATGAAAACTACAAAACACTACTCAAAGAAATCAAAGATGACATAAATAAGTGGAAAAATGTCCCATGCTCATGTACTGGAAGAATCAACGTTGTTAAGATGTCCATTCTACCTAAGGCAAGCTACAGATTTAACATCATACCCATCAAATTAACAGCAACATTCTCAGACCTAGAAAGAAGAATTCATATGGAAACATAAATGAGCACAAATAGCCAAAAAAAAAAAAAATACTCAGTAAAAAAAAAAAAAAAAAAAGCAGGAAGTATCACACTCCCAGACTTTAAACTTTATTATAAAGCTACAATAATCAAAACAGCCTGATATGGTACAAGAACGGGCATATAGACCAATGGAAATGACGTGAGATTCCAGAAGCAAAATCTCAATTTCTCAATCAACTCATCTTCGACAAAGCTCCACCACCAACCACTGGAGGGAGGACAACCTATTCAGTAAATGGTGCTGGGAAAACTGATTGATCACGTGCAGAAGATTGAAATAGGACCTCTACCTATCCCCATACACAAAAATCAAATCTAAACGGATCAGAGACCTAAACATAAAATCTCAAACTTCAAAACCCTTAGCAAATGCAGGAGACACCCTCATGGAAATTGGAGTTGACAACCAATTCCTGATCAAAGCCCCAAGTGCCCATGCCAAAAGAGATAAGATAGACAAGTGGGACCTCATCAAACTGACAAGCTTCTTCCAAGCCAAAGAAGACATCAAGATAGCAGGGAGACAACCCACATACTGGGAAAAAGTATTTGCCAACTCTATGTCTGACAAAGGCCTAACATCTAGGATCTACAAGGAACTCAAATGTGCTGAAAAGAAAAAAAACAAACAGCCCCATTACAAAGTGGGTAAAAGATATGAATAGACAGTTCTCAAAAGAAGGCATACAAGCAGCCAACAGATACATGAAAAAATGTTCAACCTCACTAGTCATCAAAGAAATGCAATATAAAACTACACTGAGATACCACCTTACCCCACTCAGAATGGCCATCATCAATAACTCAAAAAATAACAGATGCTGGAGAGGATGTGGTGAAAAGGGAACACTTCTACACTGTTGGTGGGAATGCAAACTAGTACAGCCTCTGTGGAAAACAGTGTGGTAATTCCTAAAAGTTCTAAAAGTCAACCTTCCATATGACCCCGCAATCCCCCTACTGGGAATATAACTGGAAGAACTTAAATCACTCTATAAAAGATACCTGCACACGTATGTTTATCACAGTACTGTTCACAATAGCAAGAACATGGAACTAACAGTGCTGCCCATCAAAAGAGAACTGGATTTTTTAAATGTGGTACATATACACAATGGAACATTACTCAGTCATAAAGAAGAACAAAATCATGAACTTCACAGCAACGTGGATGAACTTAGAGTCTATAATACTGTGTGATCTTTCACAGAAACAAAGAAATGAGTATCACATATTCTCACTCATAAGTGGACCTTGAACAACTATTGTAATATTATAAGAAAAGAATTGATAATAGTGGGAAACTGCCAGGGCGTGGGGTCGTGGGGAGGTGCATTGGCAGTAGTAGGAGACTGTCTGGGAACGGGGGAGCACACCTCAACATCAAGAGCACCTGGACAATAAATATTTGTACACCTAACCCTGAATTATACCCCGCAATTTTAAAATAAAAAATAAATAAATAAATAAATAAATAAATAAATATTATATTCAAGTATTATCTGTCAAATTCAAAATCAGGAGTGCCTTGCTTTTATTATATAAGTGATGGTTATCTTTATGAACTACAAATAGATCAGTTCGGATCAAGCATTGATGACAGAAGTGTAAAGAATGTTTATTTTGGGTGTGCATGTGCCCAAAAACAATTTAGGTTTATGAAGTAATAGTAAAATTAAAGCAAAATATGAAAATTTTATTTGAATGAAGTCAATGAGCTAGCTTATGGAAAAGTTGCAGAAATTAACTTAGCTACTTCTTCACTTCAACCACCACCTTTGAAAAAGGAGCTCTGTGTCATTCATCCTGTTGACACTATTAGGGGCATCTCACAAGGGGGTGTCACCTGGTCAATCATGCTAGAAACTTTCCAAATTAGATAGTAAGCTCTTTCAGACATAGTTCATGCTTTTTGGATTCTTGTAGCACCTTCAATGCCTGACACAGCACTACACACAAGGCAAGTACTCAAAGAGTTGAGTATATAAAAGTTTTTCAGATTTTGTTTATGTGCTAACTCATCATTAAGAATATCATAACACATTAGTATCCAGAAAAGTAAATTGTTGCAAAATTTTATAATCCTGACTCATAAATATTTAAAAAGCTAATATTACCTAGATATATATTATATATGTATGTTCCTTAAGACTGTTGTATTTTTGGGGGGGAATGAGAGATCAATAATTTCTAAAAAAGAAAAATTATGCATGATTGAAAGTATAGAGAGTTAAAAAAATATGACTATATATTTACAATTGTATTTAAACCAGAAGTCATAAATGCAAATATTGCTATATTTTACTAAATAAGTTTTAAAATATTTCATCACAAAAGACAATGGAATCAAAATTTAAGAAAAAATGAAAAGAAAAAGAAAAGAGAAAAAGAAAATGAGAGAAATAAAAGGTGAGAGAGGAAGGAAGGAAGAAAAGAAGAAGCAGTGAAGGGAGAGCGAGAGGGAGGAAAGAAGGAAAGAAAGAAATGTACATACAAACATACAGGATTGAGCTTGATTTTAAATTTTCTGCTTCTACCCTCACACCAACTAACTTTTAAGCATGTGGAAACTGATGATCTGATAGGAATCCATTGAAGAGTGAGTATCTTAGGATCATTCAAAGTAAAGAGTTACTTATGAAGTATGATGTCTGCTAGGCAAAAATATTTATGCACAAAATAGTAACACAACTGTCTAATAGTTTGTCATTTAAAATAAAATAGAGCTAAATTTTGATTAACATTAATTGGGGTCATGAATGAAGACTTAATCAGTGATGCATCTATTTGGAATGTTTCTTTGTCATTAAAGAAGAACACCATATAAAACCCCTCGAGTTCACAATTTTGTACAGTGCCATTATGGTGTGTATATGTTATTCTTGTAATTATCACTTTTTAAGTTATCTGAATAAGGTCTTTCATTTATGCAAATGCATGTACCACAGATGTTATGAGGACATTCATTCGATGAACAAATAATTTATTTATACCTACTGGGACTGTACTCTGTTAAGCACTAGAAATTTAAAAGAAAAGTAGGATGAGCAGAAGGAGATGTAGTAAAACATGAAGAAACAGAGATTGTGGAAGAGGAGGAGATACAGAGAAGGAGGAGGAGAAAGAGAAGGAACAATTTATGCTGCTTTTATTTTAAGGGAACTCACAAAACAATGAAGACATTATAGTAGGATTTATTGAGTGTCTTCTAAGTTCCAAACACTGTGAGATAGTCTTGAGGTATATTATCTCTAATTCTAATAATAGAAAAATGCAATCTGGGGTATTACTATCTGCAGTTTGGAAAGGAAGAACCTAAAACCTCGTTTAAGCAAACCATATGATGCAAAAAAAAGAGTATTACACAAAAGCGAATACATTTTAGACAGATACACATGACACACATCACACACATAAATACTGGGGGTGCCTAAGAAAGTATACACATTTTTAAGAAATGTTAAGTGATGTCCCGCAGTGTCTAGACACTGAAGGTGACCACTTTGAGAAGTCAAATGTGACTTGTATTCCTCTTATTGCGTATTACATTTTTAATACAGTTTTTTCCTTTCTTAAATGTGTATACATTTTTTTGGCACCCTCTCTCTGTCTCTCTCTCTCTCTCTCTCTCTCTCTCTCTCTCTCTCTCTCTCTGTCTGTCTGTCTATACACACACACACACACAAACACACACAGCACACACATACATACTCTCACATTATATCACACCCTATACAGATGGGTAAAACATTCGATCTACAACTAACATCTATTGCTTTACATACTCTTGCCACAAATACCCATTAGTAGGTGATGAATTAGCAGGTTGGTGTCACAGGAAAGTTTCAATTTTCATGTACCTGCTTTCTGTATAAATTTCTTGTTTTTACGATTTTATTACTTTTATTTTTGTGGTTTCCCACAAAATTTTAGACAATTATTTATCCGGATTTTTCAGTTACATTGGAGATAATTACTTCAGTAAGTATGCAAGCACAAACACATACAAATACACAGAGGTTCTTCATTCTAACAATATGTGTGATAATTCATTTTTTTGCTAATTTTCTTAGCTGAAGTTAATAAATAAAAGATTAAATTTTACAAAAAAAAACCAAAGGATTTCTTTCAGATACATAAATGTGAATAATGTTTTTCTGATGGCCTCCCAGGGTCTAAATTCTTGAACTGTCTGCTCTCATATTGTCTATGGGTTTACCAATGTGACTTAATTTGGTCCATGTGATATTAGTAAATGTGAGGCAAGGCGGGGTGTACTAAGGTCTTTTCACACTGGTGAATTGCTTCATAACCCTCAGAAAAACGGGCTGTGAAGCAGCCATGGGAAAAAATATTGAGAAGAAAGACCTTTCCACATCAGCTGTTCTAGCTGAGACTTACCACCAGTTGACCTACCAGGGAAATGCAGTTGTAAAGTAAGTCAGAGTGAAATCAGCAGAACCATCTGATCAACCAATAGAATCATGAAAAATAATAAGCTGCTCTTTTTTTACATCACTAAATTTTAAGGTGATTTGTCATGCAGCATCAGATAGCTGAGGCACTTGTTATCTATCTTTTACCCTGTTACTCTTTAGCTGAGTAGTATTGGGCAAACCTCTTGGATTTTCTGAGATTTTTATCTCATCAACAAAATCAGAATAATAACAACAGCCAACAACTGTATAGAGTTTGCTGTTTAATCCCCACCACACTGAATCCTCATTGCAATCTCATGGGCAGTACTGCCATTGTCTACATTTTTGTCTACATTTTTTGAAAGAGGAAGTGAAAGATTAACAAATGTGTCCAAAGTCACACATCTATTAGAAGTGAATTTTAAGTCTAATCTTTCAATTGTTACCCAATACAGCTGAGTTTGTGTCAGTTTTTAAACAAGAAGATAAGTTCTCCCTCTTTCTCTTTTTTCCCTTCCCGTAAGCACCTTGCTAATCAGGTTTGATATATATCAAATAGATTTTAAATGTGACCAGTAGTTCTTTCTGGTCCATTGTGGGATTTGTCTCTCAGCTGCCTGTATGTCTGTGGCTTTGCTAGAGGAAACTTTCTCCCCTGTAAAATTCTACGTTGTTCTATTGTACTCTGGAGGGCAGTCCATCTGCTTCCGCTGGTTTACAACATAACAAGCTCTGCTTAGAAACCTAAAATGACATAAATCTAGAACTACAGATCCATGCTTGTCAGTGCATATAATACAGCTCCTGTTCAGTAATTATGCATGATAAACATCCTGATTACAATACATCTCATCCACTGAGGTGGTCTGCTAGCATGCACATAATACTGGTTTACTGGCACAACTAGGCTATACACAGCTTTTTAATGTGCTATTTCCTGAACAGAAAGACTTCTTTTTCTCTCTTTCAAGATTGCTTGAATGATAGTGCCTTGCATATTGAATGCACCATTTACATTCAATTAAAAACTGAAGCTTCAACCTCTCCAAAGTAATTTTCTCCAAATAAGTTTGCTTTTTTTCCAGTGGTTCATTAAGAACCAATTTTTGCACTGTACAAATGTATTATTGAAAAAATATTTTAATACTCTAAATAATTTTATTTCTACATTTTCTCTAGTCTTTTTCCACATGTTTTTAGTAAGCAAGATTTGTTCATCAGAGTACGCTATATCAGGCCTCACAAAAGCAAGCAGAATGAATTCAAACTTAATGCAACTAAATATTTTAATGGATAGTTGTACCATAGAAACAAGACTTGGGTTGGTCAAACCAAGAACTTATTCACTCTGGATATTTGGGATATTAGAAAACATTTCTTGGAAAATTGATGCTGTAATGCTATATTGTTGTATAAAACAAGAAAAAAAAATGCCTCTTCTTTGTGATAAGTCAAGAATTTGCTAAACCTCACCTAAAATAATCAGTATATCTACCTTTAAGAGTATTTGGCAAGCTGGGCTCGGTGGCTCAGCCTGTAATCCCGTGCCTTTGGGAGGCTGAGGTGAGTGAATTGCCTGAGTCCGTGGGTTTGAGACCCGCCTGGGCAGCGAGACCTCATCTCTACAATAAATCAAAAAATCAGCCGGACGTGGTAGTGCATGCCTGTAATTCCGGCTACTTGGAAGGCTGAGGCGGAAGAATCGCCAGAGTCCAGTAGGTCGAGGCTGCGGTGGCCAGGAGCGGCCACTGCACTCCAGTCTGGGCGACCGAGTGAGACTCCAACTCATAAAAAAAAAAAAAAAGAGTATTTGGCACCCCAGAAATATGAAGGGGATCCAAAAAACCCAGAATTTATTGATAAAAGTTGTATATTTATTCTTATCTGTTTAATCTTCAAATACTCAACGTACTTTTCCACTCACTGCTCAAAACGGTTTTTGAACTTATCAATTTTGATGCCTTTTAGTGCTTCGGCCATTTTTTGTTTCACCTCTTCCACACCAGAAAAACGTTTCCCTTTGAGAACTTTTTAATCCGGGGAAACAAAACGTCGGTCTGGGAGAGATCAAGTGAATAGGGAGGATGGGACACAAAGTTCATGCTGGTTTTGGTCAAAAGCTACTGAACTCTCAGGGCAGTGTAGGTAGGTGTATTTATCATGGTGGAAGAAGCAGTCACCTATTTGCCACCACTCTAATGTTTCTGCAAATCATCATGCAACCTTTTCAAAAGTTTCGAATAAAAACTTTGGTTGACTGATCCAGAAAAACAAATTCCAGTGTATATAAGAGGCTTGTCCCTCAAAAAGATAGTTATCATTTTTGAGGGGTCCCCCTTCCTATATGACCTTTAAAACGCTGCAACATCTGGCTATGCCAGTTAGCATATGTATATTTTTAAATAAAAAGTTCAAGGAAAATCATATAATTTTTAGCAATATTTGAATTTAAAGTAAATGGATAATTTCCTCTGAAAAAACTGAAAGTTCAAAGTTCATGTAATAAGATCTTATGAGTATCATTTGCCAGATTATGACCTTCTTCTTTGTGTTCTCTTTACTGTCTACTTGGTAGGTCCATCTGCATGTACAAAAAAGTTGATTTGTTCCCTTAGAGGATTATGAAATACTTGCATTCTGATTTGCCCTTCCTTTGCTTATCTTTACTTTTGGTCTATTTGAGGTACCTAATACCAAAAGAAGGGAGGAAAGATAAACATTAGGAAAAGATTCATGAGTTCTTGAATAATACATACATCACCTTGTTTTTCTGTTCTACCCTTAAAAATGTTTCTTTTTAAAGAAGTCTTATTTAAGATGTGTCTATCATATCTGCTTATTTACTATCTACCTACCTATCTACCTTTGCTGAAAAGTAGATAGGAAACAAAAGTAGTATTCTTCAAATCACTTTACTTTTTAAAAATCTTTCCACATTCCTTGAAGAAGATGTAAGAGTCATTCTATAGGCAATATGCATTTATTATCAGCACATAATAAAATGTACAATTCTTAGTATGTTTTTAAATTTTTTTCAGTGCAATTTTCTTTCCAATAAATGATTCTTACTTGAACTTTTTGGTGACCACAATCTGCTCATCAGTATATATTAAAATAATTTTAATAAAAAATGTGTAAATATTCATACATAAGTGAGTGTACATATATATGTGTACTTGTATGTGTGTACCTGGATATGTGTGTGCATACTTTGTTTCACAGTCTATTATGAGATTCATGGAGAAAATATTCATTGTTGGCTAACATTTAAACAAAAAAAGGAAATAATGATTTTTCAGATTTTTCAGACATTACTTATAATTATTAAATTATTACATATTACTCATGAACAATTGGTAGTATAAAAATGTTTACACATTCATGTATGCTTATTCCCAATGATCATTCTCCATTTATTTTTTGCCATTCATCCATGGATTGAACAACTTACACCAGCTTTTTCTCTACAGTTCCTGTTTCAAGATAATCCTTACCATGCATTACTTCTTGTCCATTTGTTTGTTTACTCATCTTTTAAACAGAGGTTGAGCATATATTATACACACTGCAGTCCAATTGTTCCATATAGAGATACATATAGTTTATCACTGTTAAACATTGCTTACATCTCCTCCCAGGAGATTATAGGTTGAGTGAAATTCATTGTTGGTCAAGATGAAGAAACTGACAGGGAGATTATTGTAGGAAATCTCCAGGTGACTTCAGGTGAAAGATGGAAGGTAAACACCTGAATCCCTGCCATCATATAGGTAGCCTCTTGTCACATATCTATAAATGTGCTCTTCCTTGTATGCATAGAACTTTTTTTTTTTTTTTTTGAGTTGGAGTCTCACTCGATTGCCCAGACTGGAGTGCAGTGGCCGCTCCCGGCCACCGCAGCCTCGCCTGCTGGGCTCCGGTAATCCTTCCACCTCAGCCTTCCGAGAAGCCGGAATTACAGGCATGCGCTACCACGCCCGGCTGATTTTTTGATTTATTGTAGAGATGAGGTCTCGCTGCCCAGGTTGGTCTCGAACCCGCGGGCTCAGGCAATCAACTCACCTCAGCCTCTCAAAGGCGCGGGATTACAGGCTGAGCCACCGAGCCTGGCGCATAGAACTTTTATATCTATCACACAGCTGGGGAAAAATGATGCTGAAATATTTTTCTTGACTAATTTATAAATTTATTACAAATTGTGTTTTAGGTATTCTATTTATGTATATAATTGATGTTAAGAACATATTGCTAAAATACTTAGTATTTAAAATAATGATTGATAATTTTATATTTTTCAAAAATACCAAAACACTGGCTGCCTCAAAACATAAGAAATTATTATAGGACAGTGCAAAAGGCATTAGCCTGGCCTTAGAGACTTTGGGTTTTACTCTGGGTTCTTCCTCTAACAAGCAAAATTCAGCCTAAGAAGTGAAAGAGTTAAATTAAAAGAGTACTAACATTTATTGCTTCTATGGGAATAATTATCTTTAGTCTAATTAAACCTTTCATCGAATAATTGATATTCTATCTATATCTACATTTATATTGTGACTATAATTTATCACCTAAACTAAAATGATTTTGAGAGAGAAAAGGGTGCTTTTCTCTCCTTGGAAGAAAAGACATCAAGACTCTCCTAGGAAGTCTGGGAGGCAGGGTCATCTTATCCTTTCAGTTTCGAAGTCTTACATGTCTTTTTTCATAATTCATAACTATTTACCTCTGATAATATGTATCTCAGTGTCATATTTTATTTGGTTCTCTTCTCTTCAATGCCATTACTATAATTTAGTTACCTACAATCTGTATTTAACTGAATGAAATGATCTTCTGTGACCACAAATATTCTCATAATTTAATACTGGAAATTTCCTAATAACCCCTATGGATATAAAATACTTATAGGAATTTTAATACTTTCCATTCAATTTTATCCATTGTGTTCTATTTTTATTCTACATGTCATTGATACTTGCATTAGTTATTGTCCTTCCTTGTGATAACAACTCCCAGGTTTTTTGTTTGTTTGTTTCCTCTGTCCTAACACCCTCAGCCCTCTCATGCTTAGCATGATACTTAGCATCATTTGAATTCACTTTCATCATTTTATATGTAGAATTCCATGAGAAACTAAGTCAACTTGATAACATTTCCAGTACCTTCTAATGATGATAATCTACATTACTGTTTCCTAATTTAAATGATGATGATGATGATGACGTACCAGATAACCTTTGCTTCCTTTCTGAGATTGCCTGAAACTTCAAGGAAAGTCACTATAACCATTACAGTTAGTGCAAATTTATGTCATTTAGATTCTGTTCCCAAATAACAGTGTTCATTTCTGCTTGACCTACCATTTATTAATCTCTAGTTAATTGTCAAGTTTAGGACAGTAACTGATACAGTTTAAAAATTTTAAATCTCCGCTGCCTACTCTTCCCAACATTGGTTGAGGGTTCCATATAATTTTGTGACCTATTTTAGGAAAATCTAATCACCCATATTCTCTTTTTTCTACCTCAACAAAGCTCACCTTTTATTAAAAACCATTCACTGTCCTATAAGACATTCTTTAACTGAGTTTTATGTGTGGAAAGATAATATATTTTCCTTATATTGTGAAAAATAGCAAGTACTTGTTTTTGTCACCTAATCCAAGAATACTCCATATTCTGTCATTGGAATGCCTTGTGTTTTAATATTATTGATAGATTTTATGTTGCAAAGCTAAAACTCAGAGTTAAGATGACACTAACTTACAGGTGCTTTTGTTTTAAAGTGTAGGTCTTTTGAGAGAGATAAATGTTGAAGATAACATCTCATGGAGAGTGAAACTTATCTTCCCAGAAATTGATATTGTGAGAAATAACTGCAAAAGTGTCCAGGACATAGGGTTCTATCATAAATGGTGCCCTGAGGAGGACAGATGATGCTGTAAGTGGGTGTCTGGGGGACTGAACGGTGAGTGCTATAACCTTTACGGTCCTATTAATTAGAGGGAATCCTGAGTACCTCATGAAGGCAATGTTTTTCACAATCCTGTTTCTTGGGTTACCTTATTGAAGAGGTAAGCTCTAAAATATGATTGATAAGGAATATACCTTCAGCTGTACAAGATGGAAATAAACTTAATTTATCTAATATATCCAAAGTTAAAGAATGTTTAAATAAGATATTGTTTAACTTTCTTAATTTATTCAGTAAAGAATCTCAAGGAACAAAGACACTATTGTTTTATCCATGATAACACTGTCAAAATATATAAGAATGATTTAAACTGACTCTCATTTCTCCCCAGATTCTTCTTATATTCTCCTAATTTTTCCACAATCTCTTGTCATGTGATATAGGGAACACACTCCTTCTCTAGAAACCTGAGATAGAGGCATAGAAGTCATAATTTCTGAAAGTCGGTCATTGAGAATGAGAGCAAGTTGGGTCATTTCTGTTTTTAGGTCTTACTTTTCAGTCTTAATCATGCAATGGAAACTGACTTAGGGTGTTCCTGCATCATCAAGGATAGCACTCTATTCTTCAAGCAGTTACCTCAGCATACCTACAAACATTCCCCTAACTGTGTCAAGCTGGTGGTTTTCTGGGTGGGGAGCTATAACAAAACCCTTTGAGTCAATGATCATTTGCCAATTGTCAAAACTTATTTTGCTATTAAATGGTACGTTAAGTCTGTTATAATGTTCTATTTGATTAAACACACACTCTGAAGGAGGAAAATATAAGCTCATGCTTGGAATATGTGTTGATTTCAGTTAAGATGAATCGCTGCCCAACTCAGTAAAATAAACCTTTAACAGTAATAGGAGCAGCTTGATTAGTCTTATATACAACCCTATTAACCTCCGACAACTCTGATCTACAAAGGCTGTCTCATAGCTTTTTTTTGTTGTTGTTGTTTAGTTTTTTATTTTAAAGATGTGGTTAAGTATACAAATGTTATTCAGGGTTAAGTATGCAAATGTTCATTATGGAGGTACACTTGTTGGTGAGGTGTGACCCTCCCTCCCTTGGCAGTTTCCCACTATAGCCAATTACAAACAATCCTACCCCTGGCAGTTTCCACCACTGCCAATCCCTTTCTCACAGTATTATGATAATTATTCAAGGTCTGCTTATGAGTGAGGACATGTGATATTCAGCTCTTTGTTTCTGTGATAGATTACTGAGTATTATAGACTATAATTTCATCCAAATTGTTGAAGAGTTCATAATTTTGTCTTTCTTTATAGCTGCACAATAATATTACATTGTGTATATGTACCACATTTTGTTGTCCAGTCCTCTTTTGATGGGCAGCATGGTTGGTTCCATGTTTTTGTCATTGTGAACAATGCTGCAATAAACATGCAGGTGCAGGTATCTTTTTAATAGAGTGATTTGAGTTCCTCTGGGTAGAAGGAATTTCTGTGATGCCGATACCCCCTCATAAATGTATTCTCTTGAAGAATATAGTGATCAGGTTTTCTGCATTACATAATACAACCACTTTAACATGTATTTTTTGAGTATCTGATTACTTTTTCAAACAGCAGTGAAGGTTGCTATACCATGTATATCTGATTTATTGTGTGCTTTTTCTTCAAGCTTCCAGGAAACATCCTAGCACTAGATGCTTTATCAGAAAAATATTTCTATGTTGATAATTTCCCTTTTTCCCTACTCATACCGTGTCAGAGAGAAGATGCTATTTCAATTAAGAATAAATTTATTCTTATATTTCAGCTCACTTGATTTAGAAGTTCAAGATTAAGTTTCATGCATATATCCTGGTTCTAGTTGGTAAATGTTAGGTAAGTCTCACAGCTCTTTTAGTAGATCCAAGACTTTTCTGAGTCAATTATATTGAGACGTAAACTTCGCTGTTATTCTCGTAGTCCAGAGAAGCAGGGAGAAAAGTTTTTCAGATTAAAGTGAGTTGTCACAAGGCAGAGGCATTGTGATGTCTGCTATTAAGTGGGAAACATTAGCCTTTAACAGGGAGATGTAGACAGCTTTTGCAGGCTTAGAGATTTCATGGACATCTGGGGATTGAAAAGTCTTTTAGCTATTGGTCTAAATAATGCTATACCATGTTTAAAGATTCCACTTTCTTCCAGTTGGGGTTTTGATCTTGCTGGGAAGACATCTTCCAGGCTCTGGAGTTCAGCTTATTCCAGAGTATTGGAGAATTCCAGGAAACAGACTCTGAGATGGAGATACTCATGTAAGAAGTTTCTGGTAGTTATAGTGAAGATGATGAAACTGAGTGGTCAAATAAAAGTATCTCAGTAGATCCCATAAGGAGTTATGGATCTAGGATGGCCTTGCAACATTCCTTGCATTAAAACAGGAGGGCCAGGCTTTGTACCCTGATTAAACAATCATGCTATGTGAACTGTCACTGGGAAGGCAGACATGAACGAAATGGCTATTTTCCATTCAAAGGCAGTCATTCCGGAAAGGATTCAGCTGAGAACATCAACCGCCAACTCTAATGGCAACAGATAATAGAAGTGCTTTCATCGTGAGGGAGGTGCGGGCAAAATATGAGAGGTACAGTACATTATTCACTGTGGCTTTTATTAGTCTTGCTAATCTATCATAGGATATGAAGATAAGTTTTACCATAAAACATATGACAGGAAATAAAATGTTAAAAAGGTTTATTTAACATCTTTGAGAAAACTGAATATCACAAAATTCACAATATTAAAAAAGTTTTAATTTTCCTCGAATGATTAGCATAAAAGTGATTTTAATAACTAAATAGAACAAATTTGTATAATGTAGTTCATGAGGAATTCTTAAAAAAAGCTACTCAAAGAAAAGCAAAATTTTACACTAATAATTTAAATAGCAACTGAAATATTTTTATTCCAGTAAACAATATTATTCAACTTGTAATTGCTTTCTCATGGTCTGTCTTTAAAGATTTAAGGTGCCACGGATGAAGTGTCATCCCAACTTAGGATATTTCCAGCTATTCTCAAGGCACATACACATTAATTTCATTGGAAAAACACTTTTCTTGGTCTTGATAGCATACTCTATACCTATAGTATTTTGATTGCTGACAGAAAAACATACTTGTAGGTAAGGCCATTTGCTGACTATTTTCCTCAAAACCTTCTCAATATTAATTGAAAGCCAAACTTAGAAAAAGACGCTGCCCTGACTAATTTCACTTCAGTCAACACATGTTCCATGACTTTTCTCTAACTATCATAGTGCTGATTCCAGACACAATAAAACTTGGACACTTAGAGGTGGAGTCTGAACTTCTCAGAATTTGAATATGTGTGGTAAGCAAAAGTTGGATAAGGAACTTTTTCTGGGATAATATTAATCCTGTGATATTCTGCCTACTTATATTTGTCAACTTATGGTTTACTTCAGATTTCTTAACTGCTGCCTCATTTGAATTTTGGAAAATGTATATAATTCCTTATTGCTATCAAGTTATAAAAATACTAAATGATTTTATCTGTTTTATATGTTCACGTAATGACATAAGTGAGAAGATTATTTTACACACCAAAAAAAAAAAAAAAACCAAAAAAACCAGAATTATTTTTTGGAAGGCAAGCCCTTACAGTACAAGCTTCCCTTGCTAGGTAGATCAATTGGCATCAGTGTACCAGCTAGCATTGTTGTGCATCACAATTTATGAAAGAAATTATTCGAATTGTGGAAACAGGTAACTGGTTCTTCCACTATGGCAACACATCTGCCCACATCATGCTCAGTTTTCAACAATTTTTGACCAAAAACAGAGTGACCCCTGTTCCTCACCCTCATTTACCTGATCTCTCCTTGAACAATCTTTTGTTGTTTCACCAAATGAAAAAAGTTAACAAAAGGAAACATTTTGACAATGCGAAAGAGATGAAACAAAAAATGGCAGAAGCACTAAAAGTCATCAAAAGTGAAGAGTTCAAAAACTGGTTTGAGCAGTGAAGAAAGCATCTCATAGGTGTATTGCATCAAATTGAGAGTATTTTGAAGGTGACAGAAGTGTAGACATGCAAGAATAAACACACAATTTTTTAAAATAAATTAATTTTGGGATTTTGGAGGGGTGGTCCTTCCTCACATGTGCAAAATTATATACAGAAGAAAATATGACTTAAAATACGTCTGTCACTTTTTTGGGGGGGGATAAAGAAGAAAAACAATAAACAAGCACTTGGAAAATATAGATAGAAGAGTTAGAAAAGACCAAACTAACATTTTATGCCTTTCGAATTATGTGATTTATGTGTGTAAGACAGATACAGGATCTTCAAAGTACTCCAAAAATAAAAAATGGTATTTGCTATTCAGAGGAAGAAAATTAAATAATTTGAATGTGATTATTTCACATATATTGAATCTTTCTTCCTATTTGTAGAAATTTTAAAAATTAAAGGATTAAGATTAAGTAGCCCCATTCCTCTCAAGTCCTCCTTCTTACAATTAAAACATCCTGTTCATACCACAAGGAACAAGCATGAGAATACTCTGAAAGGCATAGAGAAGAATATGGTCTACTAGGAACCTCTGACTTAAGGAAAATAAAGTGGTCAGTTCCATGGGTTTCCCACTGTCTTTCACATATTTGTCAACAGGGAGTGCCAGAAACTTCAACTGAGAACTACCTCAAGTGAATAAAAGGTTACATATTATATAATTTTATTTATACAGTATTTTTTAAAAAAGGAAATGAAAATATTAATGATTGTGAGGGGTTAAGGATGTTGGCAGATAGGAAGGAGGTTGTAGAATAAAGGAGGAACTTGAGGAAACTTTGTGATAGTGGATCTGTTCTTTACCTTGACTGTACTGGTGGATACAGTTAAAAGTGTAATCAAGTTATGTGGAGGTGAATGCACACACATACAAATGAAAGCATGCAGGTAATTGGAAAAATCTGAATTAGATATGTGAATTGTTTCAATGACAATGTTTTGGTTGTGCTATTGTGCTATGGTTTTGCAATATTACATTTTTTAGGAAAACTGGATACAAGTACACAATACCTCTTTTTATTATTTATTACAATATCATGTGAACAAAGATTGAAAAAATAATTTTAAAAGTAAAAGAAAATTAATAAGCTATGGGAAAATTTGAAGTTATCTAATATATATATAATTGGAGTTAATGAATAAAGATGTGAAAATATTTGAAAAAATACTGAAATTTTTCAAAATTTAATACCAATTAGAAATTTATGATGCAAAAGCCCAAGAACAGGAAACATTTATCTCAAATTAAAAATAATAATTTTATATTTTTAAATAAAAATATAGATAGAAATTTAAAATACAACCTAAAGAAATTAAATAAAAAGTAATACACATTTTTATTTAAATCTCAGCAGATTGATTTTGCAAAACTCCAATAATGGGAAACACATTGCTTACAAAATAGTTCATCTTATATTAAATTTTTTTCTGAGTGAAAAGTTACACCTTTTGGTAGCATGATTCCAGAGATATTATTCTAATATTTAAAAGTATACAAAATACTCTACATTACGTTTCTATTAACAGTCATTTTAAAAATAAAGATCTCTAGTTTCTTCAATTTTCCTTAATAAAATATGACACTGTTTTTAATGAGCTCTTTGACTTCCCTTGAATATGCTTCTGTCTTTTTTTGATTTTTAGTGTGTGCATTTCAATTCAACATTATATGCTTGATGATGGTAACAATGCAGAAGAAAATATAAATAAACTTTAATTAATAGAAAGAAAAACTATTCAATGCTAGGAAAAGATTTTAAAAAATTTTTTAAGTAAAAGCATTAATAAGCATGGGAAAATTTGGAGTTATCTAATATACATATAATTAGAGTTCATGAATAAACAAAGATGTGAAAATACTTCAGAAAATATCGACAATTTCAAAATTTAATAAAAATAGGAAACTACAATGCAAAAACCCAAGCACAGGAAACATAAAACCCAACCACAAGAAACCTATAGAAAATTGCATGAAAGCACATCATTGTCAAATTACTGAAAACCAACAATGAGAAAATCCTAAAAACAACCAGAAAAAAACAAAAAAAAAAACCCCACTTTCTCTATGGAGGGATGATATAACTATTAGCAGATATCTTACCAGAAACAATGTTATTGAAAAAGAAAGTGGCACACTTCTTTAGTACCAGTAGAATTCTTTATTTATGGTCTTACTTTCTGTGGTTTCAGTTACTCAAGGTCATTTGTGGTCAAAAAATATTAAATGTAGAATTCCAGAAATATGCAGCTTATACATTTCAAATTAGTTTTCAGTAGTAGCCTAACACTGCATCAGAATGCCTATATTATTCACCTCACTTCATCTCATTATGTAGGCACTTTATTACCTTATATCATCACAAGAAGAAGGAAGAGTACTTTACAATAAGATAAAGAGGCAGACCACACTCACACAACTTTTATTTCAGTATATTGCTATAATAGTTTGTTGTTGTTGTTTACCTCTTAAAATACCTAATTTATAGATTACACTTTATCATAATTATGTTTGTATAGAAAAAAAAAAACTTAGTGTATCTGTAGTTTCACGCATCCACTGAAAGTCTTAAAATATATTTCACATATAAAAAGGACTATTCTATTGAAAAAATAATATAGCTACCTAAAATTATATTCCAGTGAAGCTGTTTCAAAACCAAAAGTAAAATAGAGTTTTTCTATATATAAAAGCTAAGATAACTCACAAAATACAGACCTACTCTACATGAAATGTAAGAAAGATTTTATTCTGATAGAAGGCAAATAATACCAGATGAAAATACACATCAGCACAAAATATTGCATTGCAGCAGAAATCTTAACTGCATGAGTAAGTATATAAATTATGTTTCTTATTGTATGAGTATCTTTAAATGATAATTAAATACTAAAAAATAATAAAAATATAGTTTGTGGTTTATAATATATATGTTATATATATATTATATATATAACAAGTATAACATAAGAAAAAATAGCATAAAACCTACTATTTAAGGTTCCTATACATAAAATGGTATACAAGAATAGATATCCTGAATAAGTCTCTTCTATTTAACAAATACTGTCATAGTTTAAAACACAAGGTTCAAATAGTTTCATGGATGAATTCCAGCAAGAATTTAAGAAAGATGTATTACCAATTTCATGAAATATTTTTCTTAATATTAAAGATAAGGGATTCTCAGATTATTTTATGACTCCAATGTAACACTAATACAAAAACCAGAAAAAGACATTACTTAGATAGAATGTATAGATAAATATTTCTAATAAACACCATTGTAAAACTGTCCAAGAATAATATGGTGTATCAAATTTTACAAAGCGGAGCTTATTACAGTTATTTTAATATTAAAAAGTGAATATATATTGTCATGTCATCATAAATGGTAGAGTAAGCACCTTAAAAAATCATCTCCTTTTTTTTTAAAATCAACAAACCCTCCCTGGAAAGAAAATGGTGGGAGAGACTGTCTAAGTGGGGTTTTTGAACAAGTGGCCAGGCATCTGGTGCCACAGCTGGTGCTGCAGCTTCTCTGCTTCCTTGCTGGCTCGTCCCAGGTCACAGAAGCTGGGCACCATAATTTTTTAAAAAACAGACAAAAGCCACGGGAGAAAATATCACCCCAGGCTCTCCCTCACCGGTGCGGCAGAAGAGAGACTGCCAGCTTCTGGCTTTGCCTCACCACTTCAGCACCTGGCAGGGCATTGGCAGCAGGGTCTGTGGAGGGAGTCCAGAGGCAAAGTTCCACAGAAGAGGACAAGAGAGGCACCCCACCACCATCCTGAAGGTGGGGCAGGAAAGTGCTCCGACTGGGTCACCATGGAGCAACAGACACAATATCTGTGACTAGGATTGATTCTGACCCAGAGGGAATATCCTAAAAGCACAAACTTCAGAGGGACGTGACAAGTGCTGAGTTCCAGGCGCCCCGCTCCCTACCCTTATGCAGGAAAGAAAAAAAAGATGTGACTGGAAAAGGACAAGGAGGAATTCCAAAGAGATTGGTGGTGAATCTGGGGCTGACCCCAAGCCCCTCCTCCCCAGCAATGTTCTGAACATTAGATCCACACTGCTGGGTCACAACTGAGAGGAACAAACCCAGGCGGAGCCTGGATGTCAGTCGCAAGAGGAGAACTCCCTTCCAGGATAGGCCTGGCTGCTGTCCTTCCTCCCCCCCACAAGTTTGTACCTGGGGAAGAGACAATACTGTACTTCCCCACTGGAGGAGATGTCTCTGACCATATGAGAGTGGGAGGGGAGGTCTGCAGCTCCAACCACCTCCACTGGCCCTCCTTTTTCCCTGCTTCTGACACTAAGGAGAGAGTGAAAGAGGTGGTTGTGCAGGAGAGACCTGATTAGAGGAACAATTACAGAACCTGCCACAAGAGGGCAGAAGTTTTTTTAATTTTCAATTTTTATCATAAAAAAAATAATTGTTTTGACTATTTGTTTGTTCACCTATTTAAAAAATATTTTCCCTTTGCACATGAATGTGTATTGTGGGGGTTTGGTCTGCTCTCCCCAAATATTTTTCTGTTTCTTTCTTCTTTTATTTTATGTTTTCTGTTTATGTCTGTATATGAATGATTGAGTGTTCATCAATGAATTATGCTGTTGTTGTTGGTTTATTTTTGTTCTTCTGGGCATTTTAGTTTTTGTTCTTTTGTTCTTCTGGGCATTTTTATTTTCATTTTTTATAGTTTAAGGTGTGTGTCAATATATGTGTAAGGGTTTGACCTGAATTTCATTTTTTTTTTCTTTTCCTCCAGTCTTTCTGTTTTTCTTCTCTATTCATTTTATGCTAGGCATGTGTGTGTGCACTTGGTTTTCCTGGTTTTTTTTGTTGTTGTTTTGTTTCACTTTGTTGTTATTCCAGTTTGTTTGTGTGTATGTCTCTGTGTGCCCAATTATTTTTTGCATTAGTTTCTGCTTTGAATCATCATATAGAGTGGTGGTGGGGAGTGGGTCTCAGGGGACACATACCACAATAAATGAACATTGCAATTCACAAGTAGTTAGTAAATCTTAGTGCCCCGTCCCCTACTTTATTTGAATTTCAAAAACTACAAGAGATAACGCTTCCAATCCATCATCCTATTTCAAAATAGAACAAATTCAGAGCCCAGATCAGGGAAGAATAGAGGACTGAGCAAACATCAGAAAGGAAAGCCTCTCCCACTGACACTGAATAACAGAACTAAAGAGACAAACAAGATATCTATCACAAATGAGGAAAAACCAAAGGAAGACCTCAGGCAATTTCAAGTATACCAAAGACAAAACTCCTGAGAAATCAGACCTTGGTGCCTAAACAATGGAAATCACCAATGACTGGTCCCAGAATATGAATGGATAGAAAGAGTGAATAAGACTCAAGAAAGACAAGATGCAACACTAAAAGAACTTGTAACAGAGATATTGGCAAAAAAAAAAAAAAATCATCCAGGAAATAAATAACAAGAGGACAAGCATGGAATGCAGAATTAATGTAACTGAAGAAAGAATCTCAGAACTTTAAGACCAGAACACTGAATTAACCCATTCTGCAAAGAACAAAGGAAGAAGAAGAAAGAATAAAGCCTACAGGAGATGTGTGATTATATCAAGAGGTTTAACTTATGCCTGATTGGTATCCCAGAAGAAGAAAGGAAAATGGAGAACAACCTGGATCAAGTATTTCAGGAGGTAATACAAGAAAACAATCCCCATCTCACCAGAGATGAGACCTGCCAAACACAAAGATACATAGAAGCCCCGTAATTAGAAGACCAACTCCTAGACACATAGTAATTTGCCTACACAAAGTAGGCACAAAAGAAAAAATTCTAAAGACAGCAAGAAAGTTCAGACTACCTACCAGGGAAAACCAATCAGAATAGCAGCAGACTTATCGGCAGAAACTCTACAAACAAGAAGGGACTGGAGCTCTATTTTCAAAGTCCTCAAAGATAAATTCTTCAACCAATATTTCCTATCCAGTCAAGCTCAGCTTCATCAGTGATGGAGAATGAAAATCCTTTCCAGACATCCAATTCCTAAGAGATTATGCAGCTTCCAGACCAGCTCTACAGGAGACACTTAAAAAGTGAAGCACAGGAAAAGAAAAAAAGAATGACCACACCCTTCCGAAGAGAGTAGCAGAGCACATAATCAACAGAGAATACAGTGCAACAAAAAACTTGAAAACACACACATAAATTAATCCCAAAGTCAAAAGAAAATAAGCAAAGAAAAAACGTTATAAGAACCACATGACAGCAATAAACAATCATATTTCAATAATCAGTTGGGAGTGTGAATGGACTAAATGCACCACTGAAAAGACACAGAGGGCAAACTGGATAAGAAACCATGACCCAATTATTTGCTGCATCCAGAGGACACATCTCACTTCAAGGGACACATACAGACTCAAAGTCAAAGAATGGAAAATGATTTTCCAGGCAAATGGATCACAAAAGAAGGTGGGAGCTGCAATCTTAATATCAGACAAAACAATCTTTAAGCTGTCAAATATTTTTAAAAATGCAAAAGAGCACTACATAATGATAAAAGATTCAATCTACCAACAAGAAATATCCATCCTAAATATCTAAGCACCCAACACAGGAGCACCAGCATTTATAAATCAACTACCAAGTAAACTAAAAAAAGATATTGACTCTAACACTATTATACCAGGGAACTTAAGTAACCCCAAAACAGCCCTAGATAGATCATCGAGGCAAAAAATCAACAAGGTGATCCAGAACCTAAATTTGACGTTTGACCAAATGGATTTAATAGACACCTACAGATTATTCCACCCAACAACTAAAGAATATTCATTCTACTCATCACCACCTGGAACGTACTCCAAGATTGATCACCTCCTTGGCCATAAATCAAGCATAAACAAATTCCATAAGGTTGAAATCTTGCCATTCACATCTCAGACCACAGTGGAATAAAAATAAATATCAACACTAAAACATTTTTATAAAGTCCTCAAAGACATGGACACTAACCAGCATGATGCTGAACATCTACTGGGTCAACACTGAAATCAAAGCAGAAATTAAAAGATTCCTGGAAACAAGTGAAAATGAAGAAACATCTCAACAAAACCTATGGGGTGCCATGAAATCAGTTCTAAGAGGGGAGTTTATATCTCTATGAGCAAACATCAAGAAAATGGAAAGATCACATGGAAAGCCTAATGTATCACCTAAGGGAGCTGGAAAGAGAAGACCACCAAACCCCCAACTTTAACAGAAGCCTACAAATCACCAAAATAAGAGCCCAAATATGGGACATAGAAGACAAAAATATCATAGAAAACATCAACAAAACAAAAAGCTGGTTCTTTGAAAGAATTAACAAGATTGATGGACCCCTAGCTAGAATGACCAAGAAAAAGAGAGAAAAAGCCTAAATAAACACAATCAGAAATACAAAAGATCAAGTCACAACTGACCCCCCCCCAAAAACCAAGATTATCAGAGATTACTATGTACACCTATATGGAAACAAACTTGATGACCTAAATGAAATGGAGGTCCTTTGTGACATCACACAATCTCCCCAGGTTGAAACAAGGTGACATGGAGACAGCAAATAGACCAATAACAACCCAGGAAACTGACTCTGTCATACAAAAACTACCTACAAAAAAAAACAACAACAACAAAAAACAGCCCTGGACCAGATGGCTTTCCAGCAGAATTATTCAAAACATACAGGGAGGAGCTGATATCAATCCTACTGAAAGTATTCTAGGCAATTGAGAAAGACAGAATTCTCTCCAAATCATTTTACAAAGCTAACATCACACTGATACCCAAACCGGGTAAAGATCCAACAAAAAAAGAGAACTACAGGCCAGTATTCCTTATGAACTTAGATGCAAAAATCCTCAACAAGATTCTAGCAAATCCGATCCAAAAATACATCTCAAAAATCATCCACCATGACCAAGTAGGCTTCATCCACAGAATGCAGGGTTGCTTCAACATTCACAAGACAATAAATGTAATTAACTACATCAACAGATATAAAGACAAGAACCACATGATTATATCATTCAATGCAAAAAATGCTTTTGATAAAAATCTAGGATCCCTTCTTGATAAAAACCCTTAAACACCTAGGTATAGAAGGAACATACCTCAAAATAGTAAGTGCCTTCTATGATAAACCCACAGCTAACATATTGCTAAATGGGAAGAAACTGGAAACATCTCCCCTAAAAACAGGAACAAGACAAGGCTGCCCACTCTCACTCCTCTTCTTCAGTATTGTGTTGGAAGTCCTTGCTCAGGCAATTGACAAAAGAAGGAAATCCAGGGTATCCAAATAGGAAAAGAGGCAGTCAAGTTTCCCTTCTTTGCTGATGATATGATCCTATACCTTGAAAATTCAAGAGAATCAGTCAAAAGACTGCTTGCACGGATAAAGGACTTTGGCAAAGTCTCAGGGTACAAAATAAATTTGCAAAAGACAGCTGCATTCCTATATAACAACAACAAACAGGCAGAAGCCAAATTAAAAGCACAATCTCATTAACAATAGTCACAAAAAAAGAAGAAATACCTTGAATCTTCCTAACAAGAGAAGTGAAAGACCTTTACAAGGAAAACTACAAAGCACTGCTCAAAGTAATCCAAGAAGACACAAACAAATGAAAACGTATTCCATGCTTGCGGATAGGGTGAATCAACACTGTTAAGATGTCCATCCTACCAAAGGCAATCTACAGATTCAACGCAATACCCATTAAGTTACTGACATCATTCTTCTCAGATCTGGAAATGACAATACAGAAATTCATATGGAAACATAAACAACCACAAATAGCCAAAACAATCCTTGGCAAAAGAAACAAAGCAGGAGGTATTACACTTCCAGATTTCAAACTTTACTATAAGGCTACAGTAATCAAAACAACCCAGTATTGATTAAAAAAACAGGCACACAGACCAATGGAACAGGATAGAGATTCTGGAAGCAAAGCCTCAATTTCTCAACCAACTCACCTTTGACAAAGCCTCCAACAACAGCCACTGGGGAGAAGAGAACCTATTCAGTAAATGGTTCTGGGAAAACTGGCTAATCACATGCAGAAGATTTAAACAGGAACCCTATCTATCACCATACACAAAAATTAATTCTAAATGCGTCAACAACCTCAATGCAAAACATCAAACTGTAAGAATCTTAGATAATGCAGGAGCCACCCTTATAGATATTGGAACTGGCAACCAATTCCTATCAGAAACCTAAATGCCCCTACCTTAAGAAGTAAGATAGACAAGTGGGACCTCATCAAACTAACGAGCTTCTGCAAAGCAAAAGACCATCAGAAGAGCAGGGAGACAGCCCACAGAATGGGAAAAAAAATATTTCCCAACTGTATATCTGACAAAGGCCTAACATCTAGGAACTACAAGGAACTGAAACATACCAAAAGGAGAAAAGCAAACAGCCCCATTCAAAAGTGGGCAAAAGACACGAATAGACACTTCTCAAAAGAAGATATACAGGCAGTGAATAGACACATGAAGCGCTCAGCCTCACTCACCATCAGAGAAATGCAAATCAAAACCACATTGAGATACCACCTAACCCCAGTAAGAATGGCCATCATTAATAAAACAAAAAACAACAGATGATGTCGAGGATGCGGAGAAAAAGGAACCCTTCTACACTGCTGGTGGGAATGCAATCTAGTGCAACCTCTTTGGAAGACAGTGTGGCGGTTTATGAAAGAACTAGAAATTTATCTTCCATATGACCAGCAGTTCCCCTATTGGGAATATACCGGGAGGAACTCAAATCATTCTACAAAAAAGATACATGCACACGTATGTTTGTTACAGCTCTATTCATAATAGCAAAAACTTGGAACCAGCAAGGTTGTCTATTGAAGCTGGACTGGATTTTAAAAAATGTGGCACATATTCACAATGAAATATTATGCAGCCATAAAGAAGGACAAATATATGGATTTTGCAGCAACTTGGATGGATTTAGAGTTAATCATACTCAGTGATATATCACAGAAATAGAGAACAGAGTCTCATATGTTCTCACACATAAGTGAACCTTGAACAATTATAATACTATAAGAAAGGGATTGGCAGTAGTGGAATTGGCAGTCAGGGGAGGGGGTGCGATAGGAAGTTGAGGGAAACTGCTAGGGGAGGAAGGGACATACCTCATCATCAAGGGTACCTGCATAAACAGTATTTATATACCTAACCCTGAATTGTAACCCACATCTTTATAATTAAAAAAAAATTATCTCCCATATAAAAGCAATGAGAATACTGGTAAAAATTGTTTGACTGAACTTTTTCAGAACTCTGGAAATTACCCAAAGCCTCTGGAAAACATGTACTAAACAGTGACTGAACTTCAATATGTACAGTGAATTTTGTGGTATTTTATCTGGCTCTGTTGTCATCTCCTCCTTCCCAGCTACATGGTAGCTTTGAAAGTCAGCAATTCAAATTATGGTCAACACCACTATTCAACCAGTCTCTGAGTAGTGCAAAATAGAACTGGAATTCTGGAAAGCCACATTCTCAGATTATTGCCACCATTTAACCTATATAATTACCCCTAAAAGACACCTCTGGGAGTGTTATACTCATTCAGTCTCAGTTTGGCTCTCCCAGATTGAACAATTTTGTTCCTTGGGGCATCTTCCATAAATAGAGGCAATTATTCAACATTTCTGCTGCTTTTTGTAATAGATAATATTTGGGGCTAACCAAAACACTTAAATGAGAAAGTTAGAATGAAATTTTCACTAGAAACCCTGAAAAGCTCAGATATATTGCTGAGATTCTGAAATGTGACACATATGCATAGAGTTGTACTTATGAACAACATAGTGTACATACTCAAGAAAGACCTAAGTAGGGTTGAACCTCTTACTCCCAACTATCTTTGAGATTCTTCACAGAAGAATCTAAGGCAGAGTTGTAAATTGTCTCGCTAAGTGGTGAAGTACCCTAAAACATACTAAACGCTGTAACAAAGACTAAGACTGAAACTTGTTTGTTTTAGGTCTTCAAGGAACTCTCTACCCAATCATGAACTGACCACTCTGATAACCAAGCAGAGACATCAGGGTCAAACATGGCAAAAAAATACAGACTTTACTAAATTAGTTTAGAAAAGTCACTAAACAAATAAGTACTACCTCAAAAAGAAAGAACAACAAATACAGAAAAGACAGAAAATTCTGATGTCTAGAGTTGTCACATATAATATTTAAAAAAATGCAGTTTCCAACAAACAATTACAAGACATGCAAAGAAACAAGAAATTAGGCTTCACACACTAGAAAACAAATGAAACATTCTATAGAAAATGTTCCTGAGGAAGCCAAGATGGTGAACTTCCTTTAACAAGTTTTTAAATAAGCTATTTTAAAATGTTTAAATAACTATAGAAAACATGTATAAATAATTTTTGAAGTATAAGAATGTTTTCTGACTAAATAAAAATATCAGTAATGTGATAGATATCAGGTTTTAAAAAAAGATTCTGAAGGTAAAAAGTACAATAACTGAAAGTTAAAAAAATTCACAGGGTGCAGAGCAGATTTGAGTAGACAGAGACAAGTCATCATCTTCAAGATAGGTAAATTGAAACAATATGAAAAATGATTGCAATATTTTTGAGATTTGAAACAATGAACAATCAGACAAAATGACAATAAAAGGCAGAGGTGTAAAAGCAAATAGTGCTAAAGCATTTTTAGGTTCTACCATTGCCTCAATTGGAAAAATAAGCTATTCTGGCATTATTGAGGAAGTAGTAAATAAACTATTTGTATACAACTATAATAAATTAAGAATGCTAGTTTTACGTGATAAAAAATGCTTTAAAAGTTAACTGTGTAACAAATAAGCTAATATATGGTAATTTTAAAAATAGGAAAAATTTGATTAATCTAAATTTAGGCACATAAGGGAAGAAAAATATTATAGTCTAACTTTTATTGGTTTGAAGTCAGTTTTGTCTTATATAAGAATAGTTACTCCTGCCTTTTGTTTGTTTGTTTGTTTTCCAGTTCTCTGGAAGATCTTTTTTCAGCTTCTTACATTAAGCCTGTTGATGTCCTTTGTAGTGAGATGAACTTTTTGGAGGCAGCAGAATATTGGATCATGTTTCTTTACTTTGTTTATTCTAGTCACAAGGCTCTTAAGAGGCTATTTTGTTTCTTCTTCCTCTTCTTCTTCTTCTTCTTTTTAGATTTTTGGAATGATCTGTATGTTCTGCTAATGCTGTGCTTGCCTGTGCTCTTGTGTTGGATAGAACTGCTCTTTTTTCTGTGTTCAGAAAAAGTTGAAAAGGTCAATACATAATGTTAAAAGGCTCAATCCACCAGCAAGATCTATTCATCTTAAATATAAATGTATCCACCATAGGAGTACTCATATCTATAAAACTATTGCTATAAACTAAGAGAAGATGTAGACACCCAATCATAGTTGAAGACTTTAATACCCTGCCAACAGCCCTAGAGAGATCATCAAGTCAAAGAATCAGCAAGGAGACCCAGATCCTTAACTCAACACTTCATGAATTGGACCTAATAGACATCTATAGAACAGTCCATTCAACAACCACAATGTATACATTTCACTCATCAGCACATGGAACATACTCCAAGATTGATCACATTCTTGGGTATAAATCAAGAATAAATTTAAAAGATTGAAATAATACCAAGCATCTTCTCAAACACAGTAGAATTAAAATAAATATTATCACCAAAAAGAATCCTCCAAAACACACAAATACATGGAAACTAGACAACATGCCTTTTTTTTTTTTTCCCTGAGTTGAAGTCTCACTCTGTCGCCCAGACTGGAGTGCAGTGGCGGCTCCCGACCACCACAGCCTCGACCTGCTGAGCTCCGGCGATCCTATAGCCTCAGCCTTCCGAATAGCTGGAATTACAGGCATGTGCTACCACGCCCGGCTGATTTTTTGATTTATTGTAAAGATGAGGTCTCGCTGCCCAGGCGGGTCTCGAACCCGCGGGCTCAGGCAATGCACTCACCTCGGCCTCCCAAAGGCGCGGGATTACAGGCTGAGCCACCGAGCCCGGCTAGACAACATGCTTCTTAATGACTTGTGACTTAACACAGAAATAAAAAGATTCCTGGAAATAACTGAAACACACACACACACACACACACACACACAAAATATCAAAGTCTCTATGATACCATGAAAGAGATGTTGAAAGGGAAGTTTATTGCATTACAGACACATATCAATAAAATAAAAGAACCACAAATAATTATCCTAATATATCACCTAGGGGAGCTGAAAAGGCAAGAATAATTAAATCTTAATTTCTGTAGAAAAATACAGATTACTATCATAAAGTCACAATTGCAGGAAATAGAAGGAAAAAATCATAGAAAGGATCAACAAGATAAAAAGCTGGTTCTGTGAAAGGATAAATAAGTTTGACAGAACTTTGGCCAGATTGATTTTAAGAGAGAGAGAGAGAGAGAGAGAGAGAGAGAGACAGAGAGAGATAGAAGAACTCTGAATAAAAATAATTAGAAAAAAAAGTCAATGTCACAACTGATCTTGAAGAAATTAAAAAAAAAAATCAGAGATTGCAGTAAACATGTATTCAAATAAATGAGAAAATCTAGAGGAAATGGAGGAATTCCTGGACATCACACAACCTCCCGAGGGTGATAACAGAAGAAATTGAAACCCTAAACATACCAATAACAATCCAGGAAATCTGCTCAGTTATAAGAAACCTCCCTGCCCACAGAAAGCCCTGGACCATATGAATTTATCAGTTGAAGTCTACAAAACATACAAGGAAGAGCAGATACCAATCCTATTGAATGTATTCCAGGCAATTAAGGAGGAAGGAATTATCCCTAACTCATTCTATGAAGTTAATGTCTTCCTGATAGTCAAAATTGGTAAAGATCCAACAAGGAAAGAGAATTATAGACAGCATATCTGATGGACAAGATTCTAACAAACCATATCCACCAGTGCTTCAAGGATCAGCCATCATAACAAATTTGGCTTCATACCCAGGATGCAGGGCTAGTTCAGTATTTGCAAGTCTATAAACATAATTTGACACATTAACAAGTGTAAAGCCAAGAAACACATGATTATCTATTAGATACAGAAAAAGCATTCAGTACAATCCAGCATCTCTTCTTGATAAAAATCCTCAAACAACTAGGCATTGATGGAACATTCCTCAAAACAGTAAGAGCCAACCATGACAAACTTGGAGTCAACATCATGCTTACTGGTCAGAAACTGGAAGCACCGCCCTTAAGATTTGAAGCAAGACAAGGATGCCCACTCTCATTCCCCCTATTTAAAAGAGTCTTGAAGACCTAGCCAGAGCACTCAGATAAGATAAGGAAATCAGGGTATAAAAATAGGGAAAGAGGAAGTTGAATTGTCCCTCTTTGCAGATGAGATGCTTCTATATCTAGCAAACCTTAGAGAGTCTGTCAAAACCTCCTCCTACTAATAATCAGCTTCAGCAAAGTGTCAGGATACAAAATCAACATGCAAAAGACAGTTACATTTCTGTACACCAACAGCAAGCCAGCTGAGAAACATTTTAAAAAAATAATTCCATTCACAATAACCACAAAAATTGAAATACCTTGGCATTTACTTAGCCAAAGAAGTAAAAGACCTTTACAATAATAACTATAAAATGTTGTTAAAAGAAGTCAAAGATGATACAAACAAATGAAAAAACATCTAATACTAATGGATTGGAAAAACCAGTATTGTAATGATGTCCATCCTATCTAAGGCAATCTGCATATTCAATGCAATACAAATCAAACTGCCATTATCTTTCACAGACCTAGAAAAACCCATACAGAAATTCGTATAGAAGCAAGAAAGAGAATGAAGAACCAAAGCAATACTCAGAAAAAGGAACAAAGCTAGAGGTATCACAATTCCAAGCTTTAAACTTTCTAACAAAGCTACAATAACGAAGACAGCATGGTATTTGTACAAGAATCAGCACATAGACCAATGGTACAGGACAGAATATGGAAATAAAAACACAGTCTCTCAACCAACTCATCTTTTTGACAATGCCATTAAAAATAAACATTGAGGAAAGGAAACTATATTAGGAAATGGTGCTGGAAAAACTGGCTAGCCATATGCAGAAGTTGAAAGTGGACCCCTACTTATCACCATATACAATATTTACCTCAAAATGGATCAAAGATTTAAACCCTAAACCTCAAACTATAAGGATCTTAAAAAAAACATAGGGAACACTGTCCTGAAGATCCAAGTAAGCAGTGAATTTGTGGCCTGTTCCTCAAAATCCCTGTAACAAAAACCAAGATTGACAGGTAGTATCTTGTCACACTGAAAAATGTTTGCACAGCAAAAGAAACCACCAAGAAGTAAAGAGACAAAACCCACCCAATGCCAAAAAATATTTGCAACCTATGCATCTGACAAAAGCCTAACATCCAGGATCTATAAGGAACTCAAACATATTGAAAGGGAAAAACAAATTTTAAAGGGGGTAAAGTACATGAACAGACACTTCTCAAAGAATAACATATAAGCAGGTAACAGACATGAAAAATCGCTCAGCCTCACTAGTCATCAGAGAAATGCAAATCAAAGCTACAATGAGATACCACCTAACACAGATAAGAATGACTACCATTAATTAGCAAAAAAACAACAGTTGCTAACATGGTTGTGGAAAACAGGGATACTTCTACACTGAATGTAAGCTAGTTCAGCCTCTAGGAAAGCAATATGATGGTTTCTCAGAGAAATAACAATTGAACTTCCATATAATCCAGCAATACCTGTTCTAGGAATATACCCAGAAGAACATAAATCACTCTACCAAAAAGACTCTAGCACCCACATGTTTATTGCAACACCATTCACAATAGAAAAAACACAGAACCAACCCAGATGCCAATCGAAAGTAAACAGAATAAATAAAATGTGGTAAATAAACATGATGAAATATTATGCAGCCATAAAAAGGAATAAAAGCATGGCTTTTGTAGTAATTTGGATGCTGCTGAAGACCATTAGACTAAAAGGACTATCACAGAAACATCTGAACACTGCATATTCTCACTCACAAGCGGGACTGATCACTGGTAATACTAGTATATAGATGGGATCACCAGACACTAGACACTGGTAGGGAAGAGAGGGAAGCAAGAGGGAGAAGGGCACATGGCAACACAATGGGTGCCTGGTCCACTATCAGGGGGAGACAGGGCTAGCAAAAAGCCCAAACTTCACCTGCATGCAACCTACTTATGTAGTAAATTCCCACTTATTCCCCACAACCCTAAATTTTTATTTATTTATTTTGAGTTGGGGTCTCACTCTGTCGCCCAGACTGGAGTGCAGTGGCCGCTCCCGGCCACCACAGCCTCGACCTGCTGGGCTCCGGCGATCCTTCCGCCTCTGCCTTCCAAGTAGCTGGAACTACAGGGGCGCGCTACCACGCCCGGCTCATTTTTGACTTAATGTAGAGATGAGGTCTCGCCAAGTTGCCCAGGCGGGTCTCGAACCCTCGGGTTAAGGCAATCCAGTCATCTCAGCCTCCCAGACTGAGCCACTGAGCCCAGCTAAGCCTAAATTTTTTTTTTTTTAATTTATATGAGATAAAACATACTTATTGGGCAGATGTAGAATATTACCAAAATTTGATATATGTTGTGAAATCATACAGTGTATGTCTCTGACAGAGTGGAATCAGGTTAGAAAAGGGGGAAAAAAAGAAAATACTGAAATATAGGAAACCAAACAAGGTGCAGAGACCAAAAAACCAACAAACAAAGAAACAAACAAAAATATTCACACTGGTTATTCTCTAAAGATGTGACCACAATTTTTTTTACTAGAAATTGCAAACTAGAAAAACAAAAAAGCATTCTATAAAAAGAAAAGAAAATAATTAAAATAAAAATAAGAGTCAATGAAATGGAAAGCAAGCATATGATAGATAATATCAAC
Source organism: Carlito syrichta (assembly GCF_000164805.1). Taxonomy (NCBI): domain Eukaryota; kingdom Metazoa; phylum Chordata; class Mammalia; order Primates; family Tarsiidae; genus Carlito; species Carlito syrichta. The sequence goes on from NW_007253546.1 coordinate 208,921, forward strand.
AATACCAAGATATGAACCTTGCACAAAAGTGATAAAAATTATGAATCAATAGCTGGACAAATCAAGAAATATACATACTAGACATTATCAATATTAGCTAAATATATCAATAAAGATCTTTCAGATATTAGAATACTAGAGATATTATATAAAGATTTGTTTGTCAATTTCATAGCTTAGTATAAACTTCAGTAATAAAGACAGTGTGGTTTTGGCAAAATAATAGACACATGGATAAAAATAGAGAGCCCAATGATAGACCTGAACAAACACTGTCAACTGATTTTTGACTAAAGAGCAAAGACAATTTAATGGAGAAAAGACAGTCTGCCCCACAAGGGGTACAACTGGATGCTTATATGCAAAAAAAAAAAAAAAAAATTATCCCCGACTTAAAATGACCATTCCTATTCAACATAGTACTGGGAGTCTTAGCTGGACCCATCAGGCAAGAGAAAGAAAGAAAAAAATTATCCAAACAGAAAAGGTGGAGGTTAAACTATCTCTCTTTGCAGATGATATGACTCTATATCCACAAAAGCTTATAGATTCCACCAAAAGATTCCTGGTCCTCAAAATGACTTCAGTAAAGTATAAAAATACAAAATCAATGCCCCCAAATCAGCTGCATTTCCATACTCCAACAATGTTCAAACTGAGAACCAAATCAACAACACAATCATATTTACAAAAGTCATACACACACAAAAGCCTCGAAATACATCTAACCTATAAGGTGAAAGATCTTTACATTGAAAACTACAAAACACTGTTGAAAAAACAAATGGCAAAACATTCCATACTCATGGATTGAGATAATCAACATTGCTAAAACATCCATACTGCCTAATGCAATATATAGATTCAACACAATCCCCATTAAATTACCAGCATTATTTTTCACAGATCTAGAAAAAAATACTTAAATTCATACACACAAAAAAAAACAGCTTGAATAGTCAAAACAATCCTAAGAAAAAAGAACAAAGCCAGAAGCATCACATTTTTAGACATCAAACTTTACTACAAGGCTACATAACCAAAACAGCACAGTACTGGTACAAAAATAGACACAAGGTAAGTCTCCTACGTACAAACCTTCAAGTTGATAACTTTTTAAAGATGCAAATGGGTGTTGGTATGTCCAATCATATGTTAGTTCACGTGTTTTACATAATTTTCAAGGTACCATATTGTAAGATTGAAAATGTCTTTTCTTTTTCTATTTTTTGTATTTGCTTTTTTAGACAGTTGTGTGAAAAGTATTATAAATCTATTACAGTACTATATAGCTGATTGTGTTAGTTGGGTAACTAGGTAAATTTTGTTGGACTTAGGAACAAATTGGACTTATGAATGCACTCTCAGAAGGGAACTCATTTTTAAGTAAGGGACTTCATGTATAGACCAAAGGAATAGAACAAAGAACCCAGAAATAAAACTGGTCTTTCAAAATAAAATAAAAATGACTGTTTGGCAAATATGAACATATACTTTGGAAATAACTTATTAAACTTGACAGTAGAAGTAGAAGACATCAGAAACAATGTGTATTGAAGTAAATGACTCCATTATTAATTATCTTCCTTTCAAAGAAACCTCCTGAACCAGATGGCTTTGTCATTAAATTCTTCCAAACATTTATTTTTTAAAAACTTTAACCTTCTACACATCCTTTCAGAAAATGAGGGACAACTTAGTATTTTGTATCAGGCAAACATAAACTTCACATAAAGCCTGTCACAGGCAACATAAACATAACCCACAATATAATGCATTAACTCTGCATATTATTTTTCTTATAGAGATAATACATTTTAAAAAATAAACTAATATTATTCAGGAAAACATAAAATTAATTATATATTATAGACAAGTTGAGTATATTCTATGATTACAAAAGTAGCAAAGTGTTTAAAAAATGATTTATATTATACATAACATTTACAGTCAAAAATTTAAAAATTATCATCTTGATTTGAGAGTTGAGACAAACTATTTTATGAAATACCATTCATGATATAAACACTGAGCAATATAGGACTGTAAGGTAGCTTAGAATAATATACATCATCATCATCTTTTTTCTTAGTATTTTAACAGTAATTTAAAATTAGAATTGTACTTAAAGATAAATTATTACAAGATATATTTTATCAGGAATAAAACTATCTATCCATTATCACAACTTCTATTCAAATATAAGGGAGATTTTAGAGTAATGCAATAAGAAAAAGAAATAAAGAAAAGGTTTGTAAAGGAAGAAACTGACAGTACTCATACATGACTATATAAAATATACAAAAATCATCATATTGGACTGTTAGAATTAATAAATAAATTTGACAAGGTCATTGGGCTAAAATGTAAATAGACACAAAAATTGTATTAGTATACTAGTAACTAGAAACTGTTTAAAAAGATACTATTGAGGTACTGGGAATGAAAAGTAATAAATGCAATAGACCCATATAGCCCATATAGTCAACTAATCTTTGACAAAGGAGAAAGACAATATAATGGAGAAACAAACTGTCAACAAACTGTCCTGGAAAAACTAGATATGCACTTACAAAACAATGAATCTGGACATAGAGCTTAAGTCCTTCAAATAAATTAACTCAAAATGAATCATAGACCAAAATATAAAATACAAAACTATAAAAATCCTGGAAAAAAGGTATAAGAGAAAATCTATATGATGTTGAGTATGACCATTACTTTGTATACACATCTCCAAAAGCATAATCTATGAAAAAAACACTTGATAAATTGGACATCTTTAATATAAAAACTTCTGTTCTGGGAAACACATTGTCAAGAGAGTAAGAAGACAAACTACAGTCAGGGAGAAAATATTAGCAAAAGAACCACCAAATAAATAGCTGTTATCCAACATATAAAACAAATCTTTAAAATTCAACAATACAAAAAGGAACAATCCAATTGAAAAAATGGGTCAATATCAAAAGAGATATCTCATCTAAGAAGAGATACACATGGCAAATAAGTCTGTAAAAAGATGTTCAACGTGTAAGTCATTAGAAATTTACAAATTAAAACAATAATGAGATACCTATCTATTAATAGAATAATTATTTATAAAAATATAATACATAACAAATGCCACCTATTAGAATGGCACAGATCCAAAATACCAAGGCTGGTGAAGAGACAGAAGAACAAGAACACTAATTCACTATTGATAGCAACACAAAATGGTACAGCTATTTTAGAGGGCAGTTTAACAACGTCTTATAAAGATAAACATATAATTAACATGCAATCCAGCAATCGGACTCCTTGGTATTTACTCAAATGAGTTTAAAACTGATATCTACACCAAAATCTACACACATATGTTTATAAAAACTTTATGCACAATTGTCAAAACTTGAAAAGAGTCAAGATGTCCTCAATAGGTAAACAAATAAATAAACTGTGGTACATCCAAAAATGAAATATTATTCAGCACTAAAAGGATATGTGTTATTAAGCCCTGAAAATACATGGAGGAAACTTAAAAGCATGATGCAAAGTGAATAAAGCCATTTAGAAAATCCTGAATGTTATATAATTGTGACTATATGACATTCCGGAACAGGCAAAGCTATGGAGCCAGCAAAAGACTAATGATGGTGAGGAGTTGGAGAGTAAGGAGAGGTGAATAGACAGAGCACAGAGGAGTCTTAATGGAGAACACATAGGATTTTTATGGGTTTAGGGTGATGATAATGTGTCAATCAATGTAGGTTCATCAATTGTAATACATGTACCAGTCAAGAGCAGAATTCTAATAGTGGGAGAGGCTATATGTGAGGGTCAGTGTTACAATGGGAACTCTGTACTGTATTTTACTGTAAATAACTACTTAAATTCATAACTGTTCTGAAAAGTAAAACATATATATATTTAAAAACTGCTTAAACTTAAAACTGCTCTAAAAATAAAATCACTTTTTAAAAAATGCCCCAAAATAATTTAACTTATTTATACTAAAACCTTACACAGAAAACTATAAAATACTATGGTAAAAAAATATACAAAAGACTAAAAAATTACAGAAATTTATACTGATAAATTGGAAAATATGTTGTTGCTATAACAATTTTTCTGAATGCTACCAATCAACACTCAGCAAGATTTTTGTCTTGTGAAAATTGACAATCTGATTTTTAACTTTATGTGGAAACAAATATAGTAAGGCAATCTTTAATATAAAATAAGCTTAGTTTTCACGAAGTCAAAAATAAATATATCACAAAACTAAAGTTATTTTTTGTGTGTGCAGTAATAGCCAACTAGTGCAGTAGACCAAAATAGAAAGTCTAGAAAAAAAATGTTTATGAACCTTAAGAAACAACAGTGCAGTAGGAATAGCCTGGTCTTTTTCATAAAAACTTTTAAGTTTATATGCATATCAATGAACCTGAATGAACCATCTCACATCACACACTAAAACTTCACATTAATTGCAAGCAAAGCTAAGTTTTAAAACAATACAATTTTGATGACATTGGGAAACATGTATTTCTTAAACGAGATACAAAAGGCACGAATCAAAAGGAAAAAGTTGTTACATGATCTTCATTAAAATTAAAGTGTCTGATCATCAAAAAAAATCAAGAAAATTGTAAAAAATGCAAGCCTTGTAACAGAAGCAGATGTCTGTAATGCGTTAAACAAAGGAACCAAATGCATACTATATAAGTAATAACTGGAAATCAGGAAGAAAATTCAGAAAAAACAGTAAAAATGAGGCAAGATAATTGAAAAGGCACTTCATAAAGAATAATTCCTAAAGGTCAATTGGTCAACAAACATAGTTAAAATACTTATGAAAAGTAAAAAAGTTAAATATTTTAACTTTTAAGAATACTTTTTAAAAACAAAATTGAAATATAAATTTAAACTACAATAAATGGCAGAAGAATTCCTCCAAAATAAACAAAAAACAAAAAAAAAGACACTAATGACTGAAATAAAAAAGCAATATCTAGTGTTGGTGAGTAAATGACACAACTGGAATTCTCACACTGTGCTGGTGAAAGTCAAAGTTGATACAACTATTACAATCAGAGTAAAAATAACTTGTTTTGCTTAATAAAGCTGAAGACGTACACTCTTGTCCCAACATTCTTATTTCTAAAATTGCATAAATATGTGTATAAGTAGGAATAAATGTACAGAGAACTAACTGTACATATATACATACATAAGTATGTAAATATATGTATATTTTTTGACAAACTCATTTATAAGACACATCACTGCAGCACTATTTATAAAAGCTTTAAAGGGGATACAACCTTATTGTTAATTGATTGTAGAGTGGATAAAAGTTTGGCAAATTATTGTGTATCGAACATTATGGAGCAGTGAGAATGAATGACAAATTTATAACATGTATGAACCTCAAAAAATAATAGTGAAATGAAACAGACAAAAAATATACTATCTTTTTAAATGTATATAAGTTTCAAAAACATTCATCACTAATTTCTGATGAAGAATCCAGGGTTGTTGGTGCTATATTGCATTGAATAGTGTCTAGAAGTCAGCGTAATTGTGGTTTCTGAAATTAAATGAAATATTATGCTTCTTTAATTTTGTCAGTGGTCATAAGAAGCTACTTATTGTAAACATTTGTCTAAACATAATCTTACAATTTATGAACTTTCCAGTTCTACTACTATATTTCAAATAAAAACTTATTAGATAAACAAAACCATTTGTAATTGCCATTTCCAAGGATAACTGTTTTTAAACATTTAGCAGAATAATCTTATAATTTATTTTCTAATAACATATTTTTCAAGAAAAAAAGGAGATTATACTATACATGTCATGAAAACTAATGTTATCACTAAGCAAAATATTGTGAAATTCTCCAAACAAGAAATTATAATTCCCTAAATTATGGTATTTACCTAAGCTAGAATACTATTTGCATATATATGCATAGTATTCCAGACAGAGTAAAATAGAATGTGTAGTATTCTACTTTAGAAATATGCTATAATTTTGGCTCTCATTTAAAAAAAATAATTGAAAATTATCTCAGACAAAACTTTAGCATATATTCCTGTAATTTTTATTTACTATTCTAAAAATACATTTCTAAAAGTAGAATGGTTGAGTGACCGTATTAGTAAGCAAATTCTCCAACAGTTGACATCAGTTTTCCAATGACCAGCAATGCATGAGAATGGATATTTCCTCATAGTAGTGAATGTTCCATGTTACCATCATCCCAGCTTAGTTATTGCAAAATGTAAAAATAACATAAGAATTCTACTGAATTTTTACCTTGTGGAAAAAATTTTTATCTTGTTTGTGATAATTTTTACATATTAAGGTTTTTATTTACAGAAACACATCTATAATTGCTCTTTTTTATACTTTGTATCATTAGCGCCATATTCAGAGAAGTCTACTACTGATATAGCATATAAGCATTCGATGATAGAATTATCATTTTTAAGAAACTGACATAGTTATTTTGTTTATATTCTTTCAAATAAACATCCAGAATTATTTTGTTTTGTCTGCTCCACAACAACGAAAACATTTTTATTACAATTACATTAAATATGTACAATTCTTTTGGGATAATTGATTTATTTTATTTATTTTATATTTTTATTAGAGACATAGAAAATTATTTCATCTATCCAAGGCTCATATTGTTATTCAGTAAAGATTTTTTACTTTTCGCAATGTGACATTTTATAGTTTTAGTAATGAAAGTATGAAAACTGTCTTTTCACCTTGATTGTTAGATGTTTTATATCACTGTATAAGCCACAAAATGTATAATATTTTTTTTCATTTCTTAAATAGCAATTATTACTCTGCATAGAAATTTTGCTACTTCAAAATTATGGACTTTGCAGCAACTTGGATGCATTTGGAGTCTATCATACTCAATGATCTAGAAATAAATAACTGATTGCCACATGTACTCACTAATAAGTGGACCCTGAACACCTATCATGATACGACAAAAAAGGGATTGGCGGTAGGTAGCGAGACACTGCTAGGGGCAGTGAAGTCACATAACATCAATAAGGTTGCGGTGCCTGATCCTGATCCAGGCTAAGCAAGGTCCAATGGGAAGTCCAAAACTTTACCAGTACATATGTCACTTATGCACCCAATCCTGACTTGTACCCTACAACTTTAAAAAATGAAAATTAAAGAAAAAATTTTGTTACTTAAGTTTAGTGTAGAATCTTACCATTTCTGAGAGTATTTTTAGTTGATCATTTTAGACTTTTCTGTATTTAAAATATTAAATGTTTAGATGAAAATTTGTGAATAGTGTAGCCATGAAATTGTGAGGAACAGAAGTAAATATCTACTACTGAAGAGTGAAATTTGATGTCCAATGATATGTCCTTTTTATTTACGCAAATACTTTCATAGTCTTTATTCTGGTTTTTAGCTTCAGGTTAAACTGAAATAAATTTCCTCACACTAAGGTTGCAAGTATATTTACACACATTTTAATTTATTTACTTTTTTTTTTTTTTTTTTTTGAGTTGGAATGTCACTCTGTCGCCCAGACTGGAGTGATGTGGCCGCTCCCGGCCACCGCAACCTCGACCTGCTGGGCTCTGGCGATCCTTCCACCTCAGCCTTCCAAGTAGCCAGAATTATAGGCATGAGCTACCACTCCCGGCTGATTTTTTGATTTATTGTAGAGATGAGGTCTCGCTGCCCAGGCGGGTCTCGAACCCACGGGCTCAGGCAATCCACTCACCTCAGCCTCCCAAAGGCGTGGGATTACAGGCTGAGCCACCGAGCCCGGCTAATTCATTTTCTTAATGTATCATTTTTACTTGGAAATTTAAAAACATATGTAGAATATATTTTGTTACATAAAGGTAGAATCGAGGAGTCAATTTAAATTTAAATGTATTTAAATATTCATTTTTCTCACTAATTTGCAATATCACTTTATCTGTGTGTTTGTATGTGTGTGTATGTGTTTGTGATTGTGGGTATACAGATTCTTCCAGATTTTTTACCTTCCATTTATCTTTCTGACAAATCTTGTACCAGTTCCACACTATATAGTTACTGTAGATGTTCAGAGTGTTTTAAAATTTGCTAGTGCTTATAATCATGCATATTGTCCATTAAAACTTTTGTAATTTCTTTAGACTTAGTTTGGGGAATAGGTTAGTTGACTTTAGAGGCTAATCTTTGGCAGCAATGTGATGATTACCAACCTAAAACATTTGGTTGTTTGGAGAAAATGATAGTGAAAACTGTGTAACTAGTTAAAAGAAGAGTGATTGACATAAAGTATCTTAACATGGAATTAACATAAGAGTGAGTTGAATTGAACAAGAAATGCAGGAAAAGTTGTTTCCACTTACCAGATGTCAGAGAAATAACACTGAGGTGTGTTTTTATTCATCAGACTGGTGCAATTTCAGATAAATGGTAATATATACGACACAGAAAAGTGTAGCCTCACTATCAAAATAGACTTAGGTCTTCCATTTTCTTTTCTTTTTTTCTTTTTTTTGAGTTGGAGACTGGAGTGTAGTGGTCGCTCCGGGCCATCGCAGCCTCGACCTGCTGGGCTCCGACGATCCTTCTACCTCAGCCTTCCAAGCAGCTGGAACTACAGGCGCGCGGTACCACGCCCGGCTAATTTTTGATTTATTGTAGAGATGAGGTCTCGCCAAGTTCCCGGGGCGGGTCTCGAACCCGCGGGCTCAGGCAATCCACTCACCTCAGCCTCCCAAAGGCGCAGGATTACAGGCTGAGCCACCGAGCCTGGCAGGTCTTCCATTTTCTAACCAATGATCTGTTATATAATTAATAGTTCAACACACATTATAAGATAAGAACCTATCACAAAGCAACTAGAAAGTGACAAGTTAACAGGGAAGTAGAATAATAGAGAAAAAAGAGGTGAGAAATAAAACAGATACAAAAAATTTGCAAATCTGAGCTTGTAAACCATTGAAAAGTGTATAAAGAAATCTGACATCAAGAAAATAAACATAATCCATGATCAGAATGGAAATCTACTCCCTAAGAAAATGTATTAGCTCTGTCTGACAAGACTTTAAAATAAGATGAATTATTATCAAAATATTTAATATTGTTTATTTAACTGATAAATAAAGCATAACTATCATTAAAAGGAAGATGCTAAAAAAACAACAAAAATGAAAGTAAAGTGCCTATAAAAACTGAACTGTATACATCTTATAAGTAAACATTGAATAAAAAATAAAGCAAATAGGAAAATAAAGAGATGGCAATAAATTGAAAGAAAAATAATCATACCTGGATTGGCACAGTAAGACCATGAAGTAAAAATAGAAAGTAACATTTGAAGTGGTGTTAAATCAGAAAGTTTCAATAGCGATTTAGTAGAAACTCCACGTGGAGAGAATGGAGGAGGAATTACTGTGAATCAGTATTTACAGGGATCATTGCTAAACATTTTTAAATACTAGGATAAAATGAGAACTCAGATACATGTACTTTCCCAGCATGGGATAACATAAAAATATATCCATATCTAAACATATCAAAAATGTCAAGCACAGATAAGCTTATAACTACTAGATAACAAAATACATTTTGCAAGTGAATAGTTCCTAATAGCTTACATCAGCAACAATAACAGAGTGTAATACATTGAAACATTGAATAAATACTCAACCTACAATGTAATATCTAGTCATGCTATTATTTGCAATTATGCATAAAATAAATGCGTTCTTATGTATACAATAACTATTAGTGCATAGTATACCATCCTCAATTAAAAAACCAACTATTACAGAATGTATTTCAGCAAGAAAAAAGTGAACAATGACAGGAAGTGTGTGATAACATCGCTGCTGAGTGTAGAAGTTGATAAATCATGTCAATAAAGTAGATTAAATATTGAATGTAAAGCAGTATTTTTTTAATTGTTTGAAAATGCATAACAAAAATGATAAATTATTATTGAGATGATTATTGAGATTATTCGTTTTGCAATAGATATTCTAAGACAATAGTTCAAAAGAATACCTACTGGAGCAACCCCTTCGGGTCCCCTCCCGCTGTGGGAGCTTTTCTGTCCTCTTAATAAATCTTGCTTAAAAAAAATACACACTGAATTGTATTATGTTAAAAAAATGTAGTTTAATGTGTATTTAAAAAATAGTAGGATAGTAATAATTCAGTATCTATTTCAAGACAGCATAGAAAACAAAAGACTTCACATACTCAGATAACATGATTTATGGTACCAGTTTTTAGAAATTGTTAGGAGTGGCTTTATGGTCTGATAACCCCATATCTTTATATGTGGATTTTTAAAATGTCCTTAAATATTTATTTAATTTTGCTCTATCATGCTTGTTATGCAATGTGCTTTTTAAAATGTCTATTTATGTTTTCAACATGTTCAGAAACTTTTCTGGCTTTAAATATCAGTGTCTCTACGACATCCTCTTCTTGTCTTCTGAGATACTAAGTAGATGCATAGCATACTACTATGCTATTATCTATTTCTATGATTTGAGTGTGTCTCCAAAATTTCACTTATTGGAAGCTTAACTTTCAAATATATATGTTTATTGGAAGTAGGACTTTTGAGAAGTAATTAGAACTAGATAATTTCATAAGAATGGGACCCCCATGATAGGACTACTGGTTTTGCAAGAAGGAGAGAGACCTGAGCAAGAATGTTCGTGCCCTGATGCTATATGATGCCCTCATCATGTTATGACACAGCAAGAAATCTCTGCCAGGATGCCAGGACCATGCTCTTGAACTTCCTACCCTCCAGAACTATGATCTAAAAAACAGTCTATTATTTACATTACTGAACTGTGGTATTCTGTTATAGCAACAGAAAACAGACTAAGACATCTATATTTCCTGTTAAATTTTTTCAAGTTATTCGGTATTATTTCTTTTTCTGCACTTTTTCCTGTTTTATGTTTCAACTTATTAAGTCTTTCTTCGAATTTCATTTTTAAACACCTTAAATATATATTATATATACTATATTTCATCATCAAATCTGATTTTTATGGCAAAGATAAATCAATTATTTTCAAATACAAAGAAAAACAAAATCTTTATGATTGATGATGATAATGCTACTACTGATTAACAGAATACTTCTTAACTTCATCTATTATTCAATGCTATAGAGATTTCTGAAATTCTAACTATTCATAAATAACTTTTCAACTACTGTCGTCTTCATCAACTTCTTGGCATTGTTCATTTCTTTGAAGCAAGCATTTCCTAAGAGTTTGTGTGCATTTTGTCCCTCCTCATATTTCATTTTACAGTGCTCTTTTATTCTTTTTACTTATTTATTTATATTGTAAAGATGAAGGGTACAATTTAGGGTTTGGTATACAAACATTGATTATGCAGGTACCCTTGTTGATAAGATATGCCTCAAACTGTAAGAATCTTAGAAAACGCTGGATCAAATAGTAAATCTACTTTTAGTTCTTTGAGTAATCTCCATACTGCTTTCTTTTTCTTTTTTTTTTTTTTTTTTGAGTTGGAGTCTCACTCTGTCACCCAGACTGGAGTGCAGTGGCCTCTTCCGGCCACCGCAGCCTCAACCTGCTGGCCTCCAGCGATCCTTCCACCTCAGCCTTCCTAGTAGGCGGAATTACAGGCGCGCTACCACACCTGTCTGTTTTTTTGATTTATTGTAGAGATGAGGTCTTGCCTGCCCAGGCGGGTCTCAAACCCGCGGGCTCAGGCAGTCCACTCACTTCAGCCTCCCAAAGGCGCGGGATTACAGGCTGAGCCACCGAGCCCGGCCATACTGCTTTCTATAGAGTTTGTACTAATTTACACTCTCACCAACAGTGTATAAGTATTCCCTTTTCTCTGCATCTGTGTCAGCATGTATTTGTTTTTTGAGTTTTTAATAACGCGGGAGACACCCTTATGGAAACTGGAACTGGCAACCAATTCCTATTCAGAACCCTAAATGCCCATTCCTTAAGAAATAAGATAGACAAGTGAGACCTCATCAAACTAATGAGCTTCTGCAAAGCGAAAGAAACCGTCAAACAGGGAGACAGTCCACAGAATGGAAAAAAATATTTGCCAATTGTATATCTGACAAAGGCCTAACATCTAGGATCTACAAGGAACTCAAAGCGCCGAAAGGAAAAAAAAAATAACTCCATTAAAAATGGGCAAAAGACATGTACAGTACTCTTCATTGAACTAAAACTTGTATCCTCTCAATGCCATATGCCTAAAATATAAATGAAGTGCAAAAGTGAACAATATTGAATACTGACTAATCCTTTTATTAAAGACCAAAAGCTGAACTTAAGAACAGAACTGACACAATTCTCTACATAGTTCAAGTATGGTCAATCTGTGCACCACTTTGCTTGAGTTGACCTCCCAAAGGTACCACAACTTAGACTTTGCTAAGGTAATTCACTTTTTTAAATGTCTCAAGATTATCATACAACCGCAGTAGAATCTAATTATTATATATACTGTCATCTTATAGCTGTGTAGATTAGTGTGGTTTTGGTTTTCTCACAAGCATTATATAGTAAAGCAACTGATTTGATTCAGACATATCAGGTTATGAAAAACATGGACAATGTTATAAAACAAGAAGGTGTCCAAGTTTATGATTTACAATAAACACAATATGCTACAAGTGTATTTTACTTTTTCTTTCCTGTTCCTTCCATACTATCTTGTCTTTAGTATCAAATTGTCTCCTTCCTAATTAAAAGTTTTCTGAAATTATTTGTTAGGAAAAGATGACTATGAAGTGACTTAAAATTGGGCTGCATTTGTAAGTGAAATTGTAAGTGATTTACTTTATGTTTTCATTGAATGCTATTTAGAAAGACAAATATATTTTGAATCCTAAGAGATTCAGCACTTGAAATTTAGCATTAAATGTTCATTACTGTATTGTTAGAGTCCTCAGAGAGACAGACATATAAGAAGGATAGATAGATAGGTGAGAGATAGATGATTGATAGATAGAAGATAGGTAGATGATAGATAGATGACAGATAAACAGATAGTTATATGAGGAAACAATTATTAGGAGAATTTATTTAGATGAACATGGAATTTGAGTAGTCCAACATTAGTCCACCTGCGAGTTGAACATCAGGGAAGCCAATAATGTAACCGAGTCCAAGTCTGAAAGCCTCAGAACCAGGGAAACCTATGGTGTAATTCGGTCCCATGCCAGAGTACTAGAACAGAGGTGCAGTTGTGAGTCCCACAGACCAAGACCTGGAGGAAACGGAGTCCTGATGTATAAGGACAGGAAGAGAATAGTATCCTGGCTATGGAAGAGAGGGAGAGCAAGAATTCATTCTGTTCCTTTTGAATCCCCAAGTAGTTGTGGTGCCCATCCACAATGAAGGTGGATCTTCCCTACTCAGTCCACTGATTCACACACCAATCTCCAGATGCACCCTCACAGACACACCCCAAAATTATCCTTATCCAGCAATCTAAATATTCTTTAATTCAGTAAACAATGAAATTTAACCATCACAGTATTTGTTATATCATTATTAAAAATAAAAAGTGCTGAATAAAGGCAAAAAGCAATATGTGTACACAGATGATACAAATAATTCAATTAGAGTCCCCCTACTATACTATTTAGAATTGTAAACTTACACTTAGGCCTTAGTGGAACATGTTTTTACCAACTGTTCTCTTAGTTAGAAGTAACCTTTCTTGCCTCTGCAAATAGAATTCCACATTACCATTTTTAATATGATGATTTCCAAATGTTTGGCAATTTCTGGGAACTTTAGATCCTCCATCCTCATATATTTTAAGTTCATTTAGATATTATCACACAAGGCTGACAGTTACTTCATATTTTCATACCACTATTTGTAAGTAAGGGGCAAAAAATAATGTCTTATCATGACAGACTCATGAGGCACAGCATAATGCTACTTGGAAGTACAATAGTGGAACTCAACATGAGCCAATCTCAGCTCATCAGCATTGCCATGAATGCAATGCTTCACTTTGTTTTATGAGCTACCCAGAGCCAGAAGCTATAAAATTGCTGTGAGGGATTACCTACTAGGGACTTATATAGGCCATGCCAGGAGCAACACAGAGGTCTTTTCATACCGCTATCCATGTAATAAGAATTCTGTACAGCACAGTTTAGGAATGTAGGAAGTGCTTTTTAAATTATGTCCTAAGGAAGCATTTGTCCCAAACACTAATATTCATTCTACCACACGGGTCCCTTGAAATCTCATTCAACATTGCCACACATGTTTGCAATAATAGCAGTTTTGCTGACCAATGTTCCCAGGACCAAAAGCACAAAAAGTTATGCTGGCAGAATAAGCAGCCATCATCACGTGTGTGGGTGCTTAATTTCAGGCAGTTTACCTCATTTGTAAATAGGACCGATGGCCAAGAATCCTAGTTTGCAAGTTCTCTCACCTCGTTTGGAAACATTAAATACTTTCTGTCTGTCTGGTATGGAAAGAAAAACAAAGTTATAGTGCATCCTACCATTTTCTTTGAATAGCTGCATTTCATATTTTACTCCCTTTTTCTAATTCTCTTCAGAGTTGAAGCAGGGCTGCCCAGTTGATAGGAGCTTGCAATTTACATGGAAAGTTCAATGTATACAGACATATCTTTGGGAAAATCTTGGAAAGCTTTAACAAATATATAATAAATTATTTTTCTTTAAGTTCCAGGGTTCGTGTCATAAAGCCAAATATAAAGTAAAGGCCCGTGTTTTGGGTTTAGTACCAATTTCATTTGTGTGATGAATAGTTTATGAATGTTGTGCTCATACTTTTTCTGTGCAATAAGACAGAAAACAATCATTCCTTTAATGTTGGATTTTATCATTTTTATTTGGGTCCATTTGGGTATAATTTAATGCCAACTTAAAATAGAATCTCATTTTGTACACTTAAAAGTTACTTTAACTATAACCAAGCAGTTTTACCTAAAATAGAATTTAAAAATCTTTTTAAAATGTTAGTCTCCTTTGGTACCTGCTATCCTAAATAATCCATTATAACAATACAAGCTGACTTCAAAATCAACTTGTGAACTCATTTTACAAAAATGAACATTTACAGGGCATATAAAATAGAATAGTAAGAAATTAGAGGTTTTACTAAAAGAGTTATTTAGATGAGAAAATTATAGCTTCATATTAACACATCTGCACCTTGACAATCAAATGCATGAGTGCATTATAATTTCAATGAATTATGCAAAATGCTAATTAAAAAGTCGAATTAACTAATCATCTCTCAGGGTCATAACTGGAATTGAATTTGAGTAAGGACAAACAATTTCATGAAGTACATTTATATTGTGTAGTTTTTAAAGCTATTTAGAAATGCATACCAGAAAAATAATCTTTGTATTTATAAAAGACTAATTGATTTTGGTGTGTTCAACCTATCAGAAATTATTGATTACTCCCTTATAAATTATGGCTACATACTGTCGCTGGGAATTTCAGAAAATAGTGCCTTATAAATATACACAATTATAATGAATGTAGGCTTTGTGCTTTAAATTAAAAACTGGTTAAACAGTAGAAATTTCTTATATAATTTTCTATTTCTAACATTTACCTTTCATGCATGAAGCATGTATATGAAGTGTTTTCATGTATTTCCCAATTATGACATTTTTAATTCTTAACCTTTTAAGAAATATTTTAAAAATCTACTCATTATATTTATTTCTAATAATTATTTGGAACTTCTGGATATTTTTGAACACAGTATTAAAAATTTCTGAGATAAATAGCTATACTCATGATAGATCTTTATCATAATAATGGACAGATCAATAGATTAACCATAATTTTTCACAATTACATTACAAAAATAAAGTGGTGGCTTCAATGTCTCCTCAAAGTTTAGTCCTTAATGCAATGTATTTTTCTTCTCTCCATCTACAGAGATACCATTTTGTTTGTCAAACAAAAGCTATAATAAAAGGCAAGATAAGGTGATTCGAACTTTTGTTTTCTGCCTTCCTCACTTCAAGGGGCACAGTCCTACATCCTTGTGTAGTGGATAGGAATGGAAATGTTATTTTAAAAAATCCCTACTCACAAAAGGATTTGCATCTCCCATTGAACAAAATAAATACAATAAAATGAAGATAGACTGCCAATAGCTACTGAAAAACACTGAAGCAATGTGTCTCATATGAGAAAACATGAATATATATGTTGAATTAAATTCAGGTCACTGCATTTATTAAGTCCAAATTTGTTATAGAACCTCAATATTTCTCATTAAGCATCTGAAATTTACCGTTAATTTTGAGATGCCTTTGGCAGTCAATGTATAATTATGTCTAGTGAAGTTCTACTTTCAGGATTATGCTGGCAATGCCTCTTTTGGTTATTAAATGTAAGTGCTTATTACCTGCAATTCTATACAATGTTTAATGTTCCAAGACAGGTATTTGTGAAGATACAAAACCTCTGTGTTACAAGGACAAGGCAGATAATGCCAGACATTTTAATGCCACTGCTGGACACTCAGGCTATAATTGGCTCTAATTAGCTCTCTCATCCAGCTGTAACATTTTTTACCTGCAGCTGAGAGGCACTCAGGAGAGTGGAAAAAACCACTCCTATTGAGTGTTTGGAAATATCAGTGAAATTCTTGCCAATATGATCATTATAAATGAGCTGAAAACCCATTAGCTCTGATAGGAAATGGTTTGTGGGAAGTGAGATTTGATCCAAACTGGCTCTACAATAATAGTAATCAATGTCCAATGAAAACACATTCCACTGTGTGAACAAGACTTGTAAGTAAAGGCTGTATTTAAACAGAAGACTGGACAGGCTGAGTGGAAATTCAACTTTCTCTGTTAATTCACCTTACTTTCTACTTTACATAATTGACTTCGAGTTTTGAGTTTCATGAATAAAATATTCTTCATAAATTCAGAACTTTCAGGGTTATTCTGAAAACTTAGGGTGATAATAATGGAATGATCTCACTATTGTATGATTTTTCCTCCATAGATTTAAAAAATGGTATATATAACATATATTAAAAACCCTATACAAAAGTCCAAGACAATTCTTTTTCTCTCCAAAATCTTTGACTAACTTGAAAATATTTTTCTGTTTTTTCAAATGGTAACAAAATAAGACATATGTATCTTGATGAAAAAAATACTAAAAGTAGGACTCAGTTCAAAACAAAACCAAAAACAAAATGGAAATACATTACATATACATTTTTTTCAGATGATTGCTCTAATTAGGGTATTTTTTTTTTTTTGAGTTGTAATTGGAATCTCACTTTGTCACCCAAGTTGGAGTGTAGCTGATCATGGCTAGCGCAACCTCAACCTCCAGGGCCCTTCTGTGTCAGCCTCTGGGACTACAGGTGCGGACCACCACACCTGGCTAATTTTTTTTTTTTTTAAGTTGGAATCTCACTCTGTCGCCCAGAGTGGAATGCAGTGGCACTCTCATGGCCACCCCAGCACCAACCTGCTGGGCTCCGGTGATCCTTCTGTCTCAGCCTTACAAGTAGCCGAAACTACAGGCGCACGCTACCACACCCGTTTATTTTTGATGGATTGTAGAGAAGTGGGCTTGCCAAGTTGCCCGGGTTGATCTCAAACCCGCAGGCTCAGGCAACAAACTTTTAAATTTATTTTGGAAACATGGTCTTACCATGATACCGAGGCTGGTCTTGAACTCCTAGTCTCCAACAACCTTCATGTCTGGGTCTCCCGAAATGTGAGATTCCAGGCGTGAACCACTGCACCAGGCCTACTCTAGTTCTTAACTGAAATTGTAATTGCTGAGACTTAATTTCTGAATGTTTCAGAAACCAAGTACATTACAACTATAAAAAGTATTAAACAAAATTATTCACGATAATATGAATATGCCAATAAAAAGGGATTGGAATGGAGTGTGGTAATCAAGGGTTTGTGGAGAATATAGTTTATTTGCATTTATAGCTGATAAATTGTTCTGTTATCTTAGGTTTCTGCCCCATCTGGTAGTTCCCTTCACTGTCATGTAAGAAACCCCAAAGTAAGATTCTTTTTTATATCTCTATAGAAAATGAATTATAAAATTTTGACTGTCATAATCCAAATAAAGTTTACTAAAAACGAAACAAAACGTCCAAGAAATCTTTATTGAGCATTTATGGAGGTATATATAAGCCTGTCTTTCAAAGATTACTATTTGAGGAGCACAGACAGACAAAGTACATGAATAAGATGTTGTTACAAGGTAGCCTATTCTGAGGGTCAGATAGTTGAGAGGATCAAGCAATAGCCACAGGTGTATGTAAGACCACTGAAGGGTCTTCATGGGAAAGGTACAATTATGTGGTCCTCAAAGGAGTAGTGAAATTTAGACCCGAATAAGAGATGGTAAAATGTATCTCAGCTAAGTTTGTTAAACTAGATATTGATTCAGAAATAGTGTGAAACCAATTTGCATTAACAAAGAATCAGTGTGAGCAGAAACAAAACATACAGTCACCAACCAGTTGGATTTTCTCTACAAAGCTTTATATAATTCTATGAATATATTTTATATGGTACAAATAGGATTCAGAAGAAAGTCATATAATGTTTTTAAAATTTGATAGCCTTCGTAACAGGTTAATCTTGATTAGGCATCATTGTTCTCTTATGTTCTGTCACAATAAAATGACTCATAACACATATTAACATATTTCTAGCAGTGCTTTTTTACTAACTATAGTCATAATTTCATTTTCTTCTAGTCATTGAAGATTATTTCCTTTTCTTCAAAATCAAACAAGTCTATTTTCATAAAGATTGTTAAAGTGCATTCCTTCAGAAGAGTCATTATAAATAGCTTGCTTCAAAAATATTGCTTTCAGTTTAATATTAGTGACTATTTAGCTTGAAGAAATTTGTGGAAATAATTAGATATGTAGAATGTAGTGAGGTGTGGTCCAAATATTGTGTATTTTTAATGAAGTTAATTGGGCGTTGATGGATCTATAATGAGACATATTTCAAGTGTGAAGACCTACAGATAATACCATGTGAGGTTTTAAGATAATCAACATTCCTGAATTAACTGATTTGCATTCTATTTAAGTAGTATCCTATTAAAAGAAAAAATTAGAAACTTCTAGAGGTTTCTATCTAAAATATATGTTGTGATGTTAACGAATCAACAAAACACTGTTATAATTAGCATTGTGCATTATTCTATGAAATGAAAAAAACCTATCCATATCAACCTACCTCCACGTGATACACTTAAAACCTATATCTTTATTTAAAATTTTTAAAAAATCAGAGAAGAAATGTAAACTTAGATAGTAAAAAGCTTAATATAAATTGTTATTGAAAATTATTGTTGTTGTTGTTTGAGACAGGGTCTTGCTCTGTTGTCCAGACTGGAGTACAGTGACATGATTATAGCTCGCTGCAGCCTTTAACTTCTGGTCTTATGCAATACTCCTGCTTCAGCCTCTTGAGCAGGTGGGATTACAGGCATACACCATTGAGTCCAGCTTATTTTTTTAATGTATTTTTATTTTTTGTAGAGGAGAGGTTTCACTTTGTTGCCCAGGTTGGTCTTGAACTCCTGGGTTCTAGCAATCTTCCTAACTCAGTATTTCAAAGGGCTGGAATCATAGGCATGAGATACTGCACCTGGCTTATTATTGCATTTAACCCTAAATGCTTAAGGTTCCACTCTCTACTTTTCTCCCACTGAGTTTGTCAGTACTAGATTCTAGATTACTGGGCATCAACAAACTCGCCTCTGTTTTCTCAACCTCCCATAACGTTGTTATATTCTGCTGATCAGGCTCAGTACCTGGATCATGGTCAACCCTGAAGCTGCCACAGTTATATTCACTGATATTTGTCATGATACTCTCCTACAGTGATTTGTAAAAGCCAGGGTAGCCACAAGTTTTTAGTGACATAGGCCTTGTTAGCACACATCCTCACACATATTACCTTCAAAATTAATGCATGAGGACTTTTAGTTTCAGCTCCAAATAATGAGGAGCTTAGAACTTCTCATTGCTATCAAGAAAATGCTGTGCAAACTGAAAGTCAGCAGCTTTCTTGAACCCATCAGAGAATGGAGGTGACAGGGAAAACTGCCACTCAGAAATTTGGAGAGCTTGGAGAATCTTAAGCATAGAGATATACAGCTTCCAAGAATTGTTTACCAGGGGCAGAAACCACCTGAAAACAAAATTGGCAGGAATGCTTAAATGCTGATGTTGAATTGCTGGAGAGCTGAGTACAGAATAGCCTGAGTGTGAAACTCCCAGGGAGGCTGCAGTTATGGAATGGAGGTGTTGGTGAGTACACACTTTCTATTCAGGAACCCTACTAGGGTTCTTCTCATGAGGAGGATCTGGGATATATCCACTCTTGAACCTGGCCTTTCCACAATGAACCCCTCCTAGACTCTTGTCTCTAACGAAGACTTCGTCTCTAGGGGCAATTAGTTTGTCAGAGGACAACTCAGAAACATTTTCCCCATTGAGGAAAAATAATCTGCTGTATTTCACACTGCTCCAGCCTTATATCATTTACAAAAAATAAATTGTCAACGGGGGAAAAAACTCATAGAAATAGTTGGAAAAATTAAGCTAAGAAAAGGATTATCAGGCAGTGGGAACATCAACCTATTCTGGAAAAAGGAAGTATTTGAAAAGACCATATCTCCAAGTCACAAGCCCACTAAAAGACAAAGACTTAATTAGAAAATTCTAAAGAATTCTCTGTCCCCCATGTCCTACCCACCATACCAACAAGTCACTGGTGTTATAATAGTAGGGAAAAAATAAAATAAAAAATTGAGACAGAAACAAGAGCATTATCATATTTAAAATATCTTGCATCTATAACTATACCAAACAGAGATTTTATCAGAATCCAGGCATGAAAGAAGAGGGTAGCGCCGGGCTCGGTGGCTCAGCCTGGAATCCCGCGCCTTTGGGAGGCTGAGGTGAGTGAATTGCCTGAGCCTGCGGGTTCGAGACCCGCCTGGGCAGCGAGACCTCATCTCTACAATAAATAAAAAAATCAGCCGGGTGTGGTGGCGCATGCCTATAATTCCGGCTACTCGGAAGGCTGAGGCGGAAGGATCGCCGGAGCCCAGCAGGCTAAGGCTGCGGTGGCCGGGAGCGGCCACTGCACTCCAGTCTGGGCGACAGAGTGAGACTCCAACTCAAAAAAAAAAAAAAAAAAAAAAAAAGAAGAGGGTAGAGTGAGATATCCTAAGTGCTAGAAAAAAATACTATGAATTTAAAATTCATACACAATACAATTATTTCTCAAAAGTTAAAGATAAATAAAACCTTTTTTCCAGAAAGACAAAACCTGAAAGACTTTTAGTCAAATGAACTTCCTTGAAAAGAATGTTAGAAAGATCTCAGAAAAAAAGGAAAATTGTATAAGCCGTAAAGAAAAGAAAAACATCAACGAAGAAATAATTGAAGGTAAAATAAAATGTTTTCCTCTTTTTCACAATAGACTTAGAGAGGACTGTAGAAAATATGAAGAACAATGTACAGAGTAATTATAGCTTATTGACAAGTGAAATAAGTGACAGCAATGCTATAAGGGACAAGAGGAAATACTTAATAGAAAATAACTTCCGTACACATGCAGTAACATAGTGTTATCTGAAGGTGGATTTAGATTGCTAAAAAATATATATTC
The DNA here is from genome assembly GCF_000164805.1 of Carlito syrichta. Taxonomy (NCBI): domain Eukaryota; kingdom Metazoa; phylum Chordata; class Mammalia; order Primates; family Tarsiidae; genus Carlito; species Carlito syrichta. The sequence continues at coordinate 230,653 of NW_007253546.1, forward strand.
TAAACTCCAGAGAAATCATTAAAAATAAATATTCTAAACTGCAGCAAAATCATTTTAAGAGAAAGATAATGATGCGCCAAGTGATTAGAGAAAATCAAAATTATATAAAATGATTAATTACAACCATAGAAGGCAACAAAACACAAAAGCAACAAACAAAAAACAATTGTAATCTAAATTTATCAATTATTACTTTAAATGTGAGGTTTTTAAACACAATAGTTAAAAAAAACAGATTGCTAGATGGAAATTTTGAAAAGATACTGCTAAATACTATTTATAAGAAACACATATTAAATATAAAGACTCAAATAAGGTCAAATAAAGCAATTGTGAATGATGTACTAACACTAATCAAATGAGAACTGAAGTAGCTATATTAACTTCAGACAAAAGAGACCTTAGAACAGAAGGCATAATCAGAAAAAAAGAAAGATGTCACATAATCAAAACAAAAAGGCGGATCACTTATGTTAAAGTCTTTCTAAGTTAAGTCAAATAATTCTGAGTTTATATACCTACTAACAGAGTGCAAAATACATGAAACAAGACTCGTACAACTGATAAATAAAACAGAAAAACTCACTGATATAGTTAGTCTCAAACACTGTTCTTATAGTGATTGATGGATCATACATGTTAAGGATAAAAACCAAGATAATCTAAACAGTATTTTTATTCAATTTTGTCTATTTGATATTTATAGAATATTTCATCCAAGAACAAGACTCTACCTTCTTCTAAAGCACAAATGGAACATTCACCAAGGTAGATCAAGGTATTCAACTTAAATATGAAATAAACAAATAATACTGAATATGTTCTAAAATCACAATAGTATCAAGTAGAAATCAATAACAAAAAGTAATTTGAAAATCGTCAAATGTTTGGAAATTAAAGAATGTTCTACACAATAAGACATAGACCAAAGAAATCTCAAGATAAACTTAAAATAAGTTTAATCAAATGAAAATAAAAATTTAGCTTGTCAAAATTTGTTGAATTGAAACTATGTGTGTGTATGTGTGTGTGTGTGTATTTAAATGTTAGAAATATAGAAAACAAAAAGGTATAAATTTAATGGTCTAAATAACTTAACCATCTACCTTGAGAAACTACAAAAATGCATAAAGGAATTGTACTGGAATAGAGAAAAACAACCTGGATAAATAAGATTGATAAATCTCTAGCTGTGTTAGTTAAGAAAAAAGACAGATGTAAGTCACCAATGTCAGGCATTAAAAGTGGCTACCATGAACAACTTTATGTCCCCAAATTTGGCAAATTACATAAAATGGACCTATTACTTAAAAGTCACATCTTACCAAAACTACTCACTGAGAAATAAAGTGAATATTCCTATATTCATTAAATAAAATAAATTGTAAGTATAACCCCTCCATACATACACACACACACACACACACACACACACACACACACACACACAAATATATATATGCATATATATATATTCTCTCTCCCATAGTCCCACAGAAATTTATAATTACCTTATGGCACTTCATGATACATCATCTTATAATTGGTGACAGATCCTTCTTCCCCTGGGTTATGTTTTTTTGAAAAGGGCTATTCATTCACTATGTAATCATTTAGTACATTATTCTAGTAGTGAAACCCTCTAATAGGCACTGGT
>NW_007253546.1:232329-381320 GCF_000164805.1 Carlito syrichta
AAGACCTGGAAGTCCTTTCATAGCAATTGAACCCCTGACCTAGAGTGTCGAGATTCATACACACACACACACACACACACACACACACACACACACACACAGAAAACAGCAGATTCAGATAACTTCACTGGTGAATTCTACTTAACATTTAAATAAGACATAGAGCCACTAAAAATAATCACTTCCAGAAAATAGAAACAAACTTTTAAAATCATTTTATAAGGCAATTTTGATTTTAGGTCATCATAATGTGTCAATACTAATTTGTTTGACAACAGCACTGTGGTACAATATTAATCATAGGAAAAATGACATCAGAGTAAATGAAGTCTGCAGCATCCTTGAAACTTTTTTTTGTAAATCTAAAGTTGCTATAAAATAAAATATTTTTTAAAATGTAAGATGAATTCATAGCATTCAGAGACTAAGCCACCATTGGATCTATATCCATCATGTGTTGTGCTGGAACCAGCTCGCTCGTCTTATATCAAGACCTTGATGTTGAGACTTGTGGTTCTTTTCAATTCAGGAGCCACTTGCCATTCTTGTCATAGGTTTTATAGCTTTTATCCTCAGAGGGTCTTATGGATTGCAGTCTCAAAACATTTTTCCTAGGTGGCTCCATTCTCCTCTTTTTAAGTTTATGAATGCAAATAAATATGCTGGTTAATGGGTACTGCTAATTTTGCCAGCTCACACATAGTCTGTTGCTGGCCAAAGATTATCTATCTTCATTTTTCAATAGATTTGAATGCCAGATACCGCCTCACAAAAGAAACCATCATGATAGTTCTTCACCATTAAAACGTGCTTATATTTTATCACTTTTGCTGATTTTGCATACAATTTCAGTGTAGTATGAGCTTCTTTTTTTCTTCATTAATATGCCACTTAGGGTTGGAGAGTGAATGTGGGCAGAGAAGGCACTAAGTTTAACTCATATGTACAAATCATGTTAATGTAGTCTTTTCTGTTAATGCCTTGGTCCTTTCTGTTAATACACATCGTTGTTCTTTAATAGAGAATGTGGTTCATATGCACTAGTACACTTCCAGTGCCTATTCTAGTCCCAGACAAAATAACTATGTCCAGCTGAGGGATAAACACAAGCTACTGCTGTTTTTATGCTAAATTAGTTGCACTTATACATTATCTGTATGTTTCATTCAGATTACAGCTCTGATTTTCTAGGCATCATTCAGTATTTTATGTTTCCAAAATAGTTTTATTGTGAAGCGAAATCAATACTTAAACTAGTCTGTTTCTGCCTTATCTGTTCTTCCCAATTCAATTTCAAACCACCATATGTAATAATTTTATCTTAATTGTTTTCAGTACACAAGTTAAAATATACTTTAATTTGGACATTTTAAAGAGTAGTTAGATTAAAAAAAATTTTACAGTCAATTTTCCATTCATACTTTCAAATCATGTCATTTCATTTGTTGCCAATGCTATGGGTTCTAGAGTGGTAAGTACATTCATTCATTCATTCATTCATTCCCTCATTCATTCATTCATTCAACAGTTTAATGAGCACTATAGTATGGTGAATTTAGGTGCTGCAATTATAGATGGAACAAACCTGATAAAGTATTTGCCATTATGGGGGTTACATTGTTAGGAAGAAGACAAAAGTGAACAAGAAAAACTTGTAGTGGCAATTATCTTTAGCATAATATACAGCGGTAACTGATAAGAATGAAAATGAGCAAACAAGAATAATGAAAATTTCAGGAATGAGGGCAGGGTATGATTTTAGATATAGCTTTCAATAAAAGCCTCAGATAAAAAGATGCCATTTGATTAAAAACCTGGGACTATGAAGAATATATGAAAGAAAAGAATCATGAGCAGGGAATCATGTTTGGTGTGCTGATAAAACAGGGAGTAGAACAGTATATTTGGAACAGAGACAACATGTAGCGGAATAGCAGCTAGTGAGATCACAGAAATTGTGGAAATCACTTCAGAACACTGCAGATTACTGCAAGAACTTTGGTTTATACTCTAGGTGAATAGAGAAATATTGGAGGATTTTAAGTGGTGCATTGAGATGAACAGATTGATTCTTTTTTTTTTTTTTTTAATGAGTTGGAGCCTCACTCTGTCTCCCAGGCTGGAGTGCGGTGGCACCTGCTGGGCTCAGGCAATCCTTTCACCTCAGCCTCCCAAATAGCTGAACCCACAGTCACGCTACCGCGCCCAGCTTACTTTTTGATTTATTGTAGAGACGCGGTCTCACCAATTTGCCCAGGCTGGTCTTGAACCCATGAGCGCAGGCAATCGTTTAACCTCAACCTCCCGAAGTGCTGGGATTACAGGGTTTGAGTCACTGTGCCTGGCCTCAGATTAATGTTTTAAAGGGTCACTCTAGCTACTATGCTGTAAATAGACCAAGTGAGACAATGGTGAAAGTTGGGAGGTCAATTAGGTGAACAATGATAGTAGGTTGAATTAAGAATGCTAGACGCAAGCCGGGCTCGGTGGCTCAGCCTGTAATCCCACGCCTTTGGGAGGCTGAGGTGAGTGGATTGCCTGAGCCCGCGGGTTCGAGACCCGCCTGGGCAGCAAGACCTCATCTCTACAATAAATCAAAAAATCAGCCGGACGTGGTAGCGTGCGCCTGTAATTCCGGCTACTCGGAAGGCTGAGGTGGCAGGATCGCCGGAGCCCAACAGGTTGAGGCTGCGGTGGCCGGGAGCGGCCACTGCACTCCAGTCTGGGCGACAGTGAGACTCCAACTCAAAAAAAAAAAAAAAAAAAAGAATGCTAGACGCTGGTGATGGCTGCAAATATATTCTGAAAGTACAGTAACAGGGTTTACTAGTATATATTAGGTGTGAGAGAAGGCAGGGTCAAATAATGATTCCAAGATTTTTAATCTGAACTGCAGAAATGATAGAAATGCAATTTGCTGACATGTGGAGTACGGAAGGAAGAGCAAGTTGGAAGTTAGATCACTAGGAGCTAAACCTTGAGCATATGTCTGAGATATTTAATAGACAGGAGGGGACAGTAGGTAAGAAGATACCATGAAACAGTTGGATATACCCAAAGTAACATCAGATTGACAATAAACCTTTGCTAGTTGTCAGTATGCAGATAGCCTTTAAAACCATGAGATTTGGTGAGGTCACCATGGAATTGAATGTAAATGTAAGTAAGAGGACATCCTGAGCCCAAGACCACAGGTTAGGAATATGGGAAGGCAAAAACAAACAAACAAATAAACATTGGACTAGGAAGTTTCAAAAGGTAGATGAATCACTTACATTTTTCTTGAAAATTCATATTCTTAATGATGTGATTCCTTCAGCAGACCCATTGCTGATTGTACCAGCATTGGGTAACTGATTCAAAGAAAAGTTTTTCATAAATTTATTATGTGTAACCTGATTCAAATAAATAAGCTGGGAAAACAAAGTAGTCTCCACTAGTATTGAAACAGAAATACAGGTATCTTGTTCTCAGAAACAAAGAACAGAGTTCCAAATGTTCTCACTCATAAGTGTAACTTGAACAATTATAATGCTATAAGAAAGCGATTGGCAGTAGTGGGAAACTGTCGGGTGTGGTGGGGTGGGATTGGCAGTTGAGGGAAACTGATAAGAGAGGGAGGGGCATACCTCATCAAAAAGGGTATTTGCATGATCACTGTTTGCATACCTAACCCTGAATTGTACCTCACATCTTTATAATAAAAAATTCAAAAAAAGAAAATAACTCACCAAATGAATCAAAAGGAAAAAAATCTGAGGAGTCATGAAAGTGGGCCTATAGGAAACTACCAGAGTTCTTAAAAATAAACTCCAACTCCTTTGCTCCTTTATTCATTTAATAAATATTCATTGAGTGCCTAATGTTTGTCAGTTACTTTTCCAAGTGACAACTGGAATTTTCTTGAATGCTACTAAAGGAGTAAACTAAAGGCATGGGTTTAATGGTTTCTACAAGCAGAAATTGAAAAGGCCCTATGAAGAACAAAGAGAAGAAAGTAAAACATTAAAAATCGTTTAAGTGTCTAGTGGTTCTTGAAGAATGAGTCTCAAATAAATCTGGGATGATTTATAAGACTCTAGAAGGCAGGGTCACATGAAGCATAAAATTTGATGTACACTTGTAAACTTATATGCTTTATCTCATACCCCAATACACAGAATCAGCATAATTCTGCTTTTATATTAATCAGTTCTGTGAAATTGCAGATAGAATATTTGCATATAGGGTAAAATTTTGAAATCATGGGTGTCATGTGTTACTGTTTACCAGAATAAATAACCTGTTATTTCTGGGTACATTTGCCAAGGATTCTATAGCCGGTTTTATGAAAAGCAATTTGTTACTTCTTACCTAATTTTTTAAAAGTGAAAAACACTTCTTATATACAACAGCACATGGAATTCCACAAATCATTGCAATCTCCTGCTACAAATGGCCTGGCAATTTAAAATAAAAACACTACAATGCGTTCAAATCCTTCAGCAGAAAGTTTCAGAAATCAACATGGGAGTGGGAATGGGGTGGAAGAACGGACTTTTGTATGCACACTAGGCCACTTTCTACAAAAGGCAAGACTGTGGGGGCAGCAGCCCACCTCAAGGTCACTGCAAAATTCTAAATGCTTCACAAACCATTGGCTTGTGCTTTGAGAAAACCTTCCATCAAATATTTTGTCCCTTTATTTTCTTCCGTAGGTAATAGAAAGATTGTAAATTTTACACCAAGGCAGAACTGAGTACTTGCATTTTATAAAAATTTGCTATGAAAGGAAAGTGACCTTGGAAATGTGTTGCTTCATGTACAAATACTAATTGAACTGGAAAAACTGCTAGACATTATCCACATTGATGTTTAGTTGTGATATATTTTCACAAAGATGTCACACATGTTACAATCAATGATAGAAAACTTCAATCGTGTAAAGTGATTCACTGTTAATTTAATGTTAAGGAATAACTCAGAATGTATACTTCATTATTACACATAACGTTTCAAGTCTTAAATCTTACCCAATGCTACCTTCTACTCCCTCTTCTTCGCCCAAAATAACACCTCTGACTTAATTCCTCTTGTTCTTTCAAATGACAACTAAATGTCACTTTCCCAGGGAAATTTTCCCAATTCTCACTACCTTCAGGGTAGGGCTTCAGTAATAGGGTGTCCAAATGCTACCCTCTACTCCTTCTTCTTCCCCCAAAATAGCTTCCCAGAATTAATTTCTCTTGTTCTTTCAAATGACAGTGAAATGTCACTTTCCCAGGGAAATTTTCCTAATTCTCACTACATTCAGAGTAGGGCTTCAGTAATATGGTGTCATAGTTTCCTAAGTTTACCCAGAAACTATTAGCAAAGTTTTAGTTATGCAATTATTTGTATGAGTACTTATTTAATATCTGGCAGGATTACTGAATTGAAGCTTCAAGATGGCAGAGAGAATATTTGTGTTGTTCCTGTAAACTTCTGCTTCATAAGATGCCCAAAGCATAGTATTTATTTATTAATTATATAAATACATATTTTTGTCTTAAAAATTTTTAAAATGAACTCATTAAATATGTGGATTTTTGATTGGTTGGTTTGGTTGTTTCCTTTTCATAGCATTTTTATTTCTAAACATTAAGCATGATTCAGTAGCGTCATGCTCACCAAGCAGTAACACAATAGAAAAATATCTTCATTTTCTTAATTTTATTAAAAGTGTCTCTATTTTAAGCTCAATTGGAACACAATAAAGAATTTGAAAAAAACACTCAAAATAAACATGAAATTCCATGTTTTTGCTATTGTGAATACTGCTGCAATCAAAAGTGGACTGGATTTTTAAAATGTGGTACATATGCACAATGGAATATTACACAGCCATAAAGAAGGACAAAATTATGAACTTTGCAGCAACTTGGATGGGTTTAGAGTCTATATATTCAGTGATTTATCACAAAAACAAAGAACTAAGTACCCCATGTACTCACTCATAAATGGGCCCTGAATATTAGCATAATACTACAAGAAAGGGATTGGCAGTAATGGGACATTAGCATGGAGTGCAGGGGACATAACCTCAATAAGCGTGCCTCATCCTAATCCAGGCAAAATGAGGTTCAATGGGAAGCCCAAACTTCACCTGTCCATAAACCACGTATGTACCCAACCCTGACTTGCACTTCTTCTTTAAAATTTTAAAAATTGCAGTTATCAACTGTAGCATTAAAAATCCCCAAATACAAATATGCCAGTGATTATTGTGTGCTACCTAAATTAAGCTACTGATCCCACATCCATAGGCACACACAAAATGTGTATTAATACTTTAGAGTAGCTGGACACTGTTCTGATAAATGGATGTACTACATTGAAATAAAATAAAGTTGAAATTTACATTCTCAAGAGCACTTGTAATACTATTCATCTCAAAATTTGGAATACTTAGCTTAAAAAAAAGTTTGAGACATACTCTGCTATGCTCTTTCTGTAAGATACACTGAGCCACAAGGCAAAACAAAAGAAAAAACAAAGACCAAAAAACCCCCCAAAAACAGGTGATTTTCCTGGTGTTCTGATTAAGTAATATCCTAGAATCCTTTCACAGAGCTTAGATTGTTAGGTATTACTTCATTTACTTGAAATTGTCGGATTACTGTCACTTTCCCTTTCAGATGATAATCTATACAAGTCTATGAATTAACCTATATCAGTAGAAGTTCAGTAAGTACTTGCTAAATGCTGACTAACACACTCCCTTATTTGATTCAAATAGTTTTTATTATTTACACTATAGAAATACGTTGTATTACCTTATAACATTTTCAAAAGAAGAAGATATTATTTTTGTTTATTTGTTTACATTTATGAGCTACAAGTGCAATTTTTTTTAAATACAGAAATATTGTGTGGAAGTGAAGTCTGGATTTTTAGAGCAACCGTCACCCAAAAATGTGTACAATGTATATTGTACTCATTATGTAATATCTCATACCTCAGTACCCTTCCACTCTCCCACTCTTCTGAAGCCCCAGTTTCTATTATTCCACAGTATGTTTATGCATATACATTATTTAGCTCTGAATATGAAATTTTATGTGAGAATATGCAGCATTTGACTTTTTATTTCTGTTTTTCACTTAAGATAATGACCTCCAGTTTCATTCATGTTGCTGCAAAAATTAAAAAAAAGAATTTTGTTCTTTTTTATGGCTGAATAAATATGGTAAAAGAAATTATCTTTTTTTGTTTTCCACAGTTATAAACATTTTTGTGAACAAGGCTTTAAAATATTAACTAGAAGTTAGGTTGTGCTTTCTCAGAAGATCAACAGTAACTTTTTGTATTGTTCTATATGGGAAATACACAGTTGTTAATTGTGTTGGCAATAAAGTATAGGAACACATAAATAAAACATGTTCACTGGTCACTATTAATGCCTATAATGGTACATGTTATAATAGTAAAGCTTTCTGAGGTAATGATTTGCAAGAGACTAAAATGGGCTTAAACAGGAACAGAGAAACATAAAACTCCTTTCAATTAAAAATATGAGGCATTGGCATTAAGAAAAGTTGGGTGAAAATAAATATTTGTTATTTTATAAAACACTTTCCAAATTATGAGCAAGAGAGAATCTTACATATTGTAGTCAAACACACACACACACACACACACACACACACACACACACCCACATACACGTAAACTACTATTGTATTCCTTTGTTATATCAATATTTCAGAAGATTTCTTGTCTATTATGCCTGATGGCCTATGGAAAGTGGTCCTCTTGAGAGCACCTGTTTGAAGAGCAAACAGATGTACACATACGTGAAGAATGTTTTATCTCCAAATTTTATTTAATTATGAGACAAATACAAGTATACCACTAGGTAAATTTCAAAGAGCTAAAATACTTAGATGAATTTAACTAAAAATTGCTATTGGTTTGCAAGTAAAACTTGAAGAATTGCTGAAAACTAGTATTTTTTAAAATGTGACTTTTTAAAATTCTTAGACAAACTGAGTCCCTATAGTTGGGCTGTTAAAAATTATGAAAAGCATTGAACTTTCACATTTTATTCATTTTGAAACTATTTACCTAATTATGAGTAATGCATTTGAATTACTTGTATTGGGGAAATATTAAAAAAGAAAATTGCAATCCCACGTGATACCCTCCACCAATATATACAATTTTTGTGGCTTTGAATATTGTGTGTGTGATCACAGTGTTTTTATGACCCTGAAACCTAATTTTTTTGGTTACCATTATATTTAAATATCTTCCCACTTTATAAAATACTTCTATAAACTTTTAAATATCTGCATGTATTCCATGTCTTATGTAACTAGAAAAACCTAACTTACTAGTTTAGGATACAAACAGAGCCATACAATTCTCCTGAATGACACTGACCGTTTCCTGATCTTATTAGCAGGAAATCCATTATTCTTCTCTTGAGATTATCATTTAAGAATCCCAAACATGGTTTATTCAACCCAAAATATTCTGTTATGCTTTCAAATATCAGGCAGAGTGATAAATACTGATAACTACTATCAAATTATTCTTTGGGTCACTGTCACAGGGAGTGTTAAAGAGCATTGCTTACATACAGTGCAGTATTTGCTTGTCTAGTGTAGAATATTCTCTGGTTAAGGTCACTGGCTAGAAAGCACATTGCTCTATTCTTTAGCTTAATAAATGCATCTAGTTTTATTTCACCATCTCATACCCAGTCATTTTTTTTTCAAGAAAGATTCCTGGAGCACCAAGTAAAAAGTGTCTTCAAATCTTAATCAAAACTTTACTAAGAAACATTAGTTCATTGATGTGCAAGTTTTTGTGTACTATTTGGAGTCACCAATACAACTTCTTTTTTCTACACAGTGTAAACTTCCATTTGTGCTATTTTTGTCAGGAGAACAGTTTTATTTTCAGACCACATAGACATTTTTCTAATCTGAAATTCTGAAAGTGTTTTTGCTACAGAAACCTGTCCAGAATTATCTATACGAATTGGGGTACTCCCTCATTCATTGTCTTATTCAGGAATTACTTATTAAGTGCCTATAAGAACCAAATACTCTTACACTCTTTGCAGATACAACAGTATGAACAAGACAAAGTCCCCTAATCTTATGTAACTTATATTTTAGTGGAAGAAGCCATAAAGGAAGCTAACAACAGACTAATAAATAAGAAAATGTTAGGCAGCAAGGAGTCCTTTGGAGGGCATGACATTTACACTAATAACTCAGAATCAAGAAGGAATGAATCATGGAATGACATGAGTGAAAATGGTTTCAGGCAGAAGGTTTCAGCTAGTGTAAAAATTATATGCTTCGTGTTCTAGGTAAATAAAGTCATTTAGCTCAGACTGATGAGTTCAACACTCTAAAAGAAATAGAGATGTAGATGTGGACAGAAGTAGGCTTGTAATTGAAAAGATAGGGTCTTTAAAGCCAAATGATGAATTTTAATTTTGTTAAATTCAATGGAATGCCATTGAAAGATTTAAAATAAGATAGTGCCATTGTTTTATTTTATTTTTTTTTATTTTTAGGATTACCCTGACTGCTTTGTGGAGAATGAATTGTACATGAACTAAAATGGAATTGAGAAGAATAATTAGGAGGCTAATATAGTAATCCAAGCAAAAGATAATGGATTTTAGTCACAGCTAAAGGCTAAACCAATTGAACAGTTATGATAACTATTGAAGGATTTTAAAGTTGAGATGACAAATAGTTTAAAATAAGTAAAATAAATTATTGCCACAATGAATACCGATGAGAATCTCAGCAGTAAAATAAAGATAGTAAGAACAATATACATATTTAAGGACTGAAAAATGCAATTTCTGAAATTAAAAATACACAATGGTAATAAGAGAGTGGGGGTTATAAAAATATGTACAGAGCATAAAGAACATTGAATCTGTAGTTATATAACTTTAAAAATCTGGTTTATAAATTTTTACAATCACTGTGAGTCAGTTCAAAAGATTTCATTCCAAAGCAACTTACTTTATCAGTTAAATGGACATCTACTACATTGGTATTACTTCATTAATGGATTTTCTATCTATCTATCTATCTATCTATCTATCTATCTATCTATCTATCTTTTTATCTACTTTTAAAACCAGAAGATTTATTGACCATACAACAATGCACAAGAAAAATAATTTAAAACACTGGAATCAAATTAGAAATTTGGAAAACATGATCAAATGGCGGTAACATTGTACTCAAACATGGATTTATAACCATATTTAACTGTGTGACTAAGTAGAAGCATAATATCGGACAAGTTATATGAATTAACATATCCTGTTTTCTCATCTATAAAATAGAATTGATGAGGCACATCAACAAAGTTGAGAAAAATGTTAGAGAAGATATTTGTAAAATACAAAGAACTTACTAGTATAAATCACTGATAAATAATAAACAATCTGTTAATAGCAATGATACTATTGCTATTGTATTGATTGTTTATAATTAAACACTTAGTCTATAACACATTGCAGCAGATGTTTAATGTGCATCAAGTAGTAAAATTTGTTGATCATATTTTCTGAAAATTACTTGGCATGTCAATAGTCTATATTGTTATACGAAAAAATATTTCTGTTTAATCGTTACCCCACCTGAAATTTACATTAAAATATTTTTGTAAAATTAGAAGGTAAAATAATCATGAAAACTGGAAAATTTGTAGGTATTATAAACTCTTTGAAAGTGTCTTAAAGTGTCTGTTGGCTGCTCGGATGTCTTCCTTTGTAAAGTGTCTGTTCATATCTTTTGCACATTTTATAATGGGGTTGTTTGTTTTTTTCTTTTCTGCATGTTTGAGTTCCTTGTAGATCCAGAGATCCGAGTATCACATGTTCTCACTCATCTAATGAACCTTGAACATCCAATGTAATACTATAAGAAAATGACTGACGGTACTGGGAAACTATGGGGGGGGGGGAGATGGGATTAACAGTAGCAAATATCGGTCTGGGGATGGGGAAACACCTCTTATCAACAGGGTACCTGAATGGAATGCAATTGTATACCTAACCCTTAACTGTACCCCACAACATCATAATAAAAAATATTTTTAAAAAATTATCTTAAAAATGACAATTTGTTTTGAAACATTTTTGTCATTTAGTCTAACAAAAATACTAATTGTGCATTTAGCTGCCTGCATCAGTTTTGTTTAAAAACACACAAATTTAAAAAAACAAACAACCATACCTATGATAAATCATGAGCTGTTTCCAAAATAAATGTCAGAAAAAATGTCAAGAAAGAGTTAACTTTGGTTAACTGCAAAAAAAAAAAAATATATTCATTAAGCGATTTAAAATTTAGAATACTAGGTGGCTTTATCTACATTTTGATATTTTAGCTCTTATTAAATTTTCTGAAGTTTCCCTGTGTTGATTATTTTACCACATTGTGTTTTTTGTTTTTCACATATTTATTGAATGCCTCTTTGTATCAGGTCTGACTTCGGACCATAGGAATTAAACAGTGATCAAAACAACAGCAACATTCCTGCCTTCATGGAGATGGCATTCCAATTTGAGAAGTCTTATGATTATAGAATAAATAGGTAACATATATTCATATTTTATATGATGATGTGTTTTGTGTAGAAAGGTAAACCAGTTACAGGGTGCAGAAAATGCTAGGGTGGGGTGAATCAATCTCAAATGCAGAGATCAGGAAAGGTCTCTCTGAAATGACATTTGAACAAAGATCTGAACAATGTAAAGGAGTATTAACATTTTTTTTCCTCATGGAAAGCAAAAGGAAAAATCATTTTAGGTCAAAAAACCCAACAAACTCAAAGATTCTAAGATGAGACTCTATGACTTGTTAGAGGACCAGCCACTAGGGCTAGAGTGAGATTTGTGGAATAAGTAAAGCAAAATAAGTAGAGTGGACAGAACCTGTGGGGCCTTGGCAACCATTATAAACTCTTTGATTTTATTGCTGGGTAAAATGGAGGGAAATGCTGGAGAGCTTTAAACAGAAAGAAGTATGAAGTAAAAAATTTTTTAGCAGATCCATTCTGAGAACTGTTTAGAAAGTAGATATTATGGATCCATGTGGCTAAACAGACTAGTTAGTATGCAACTGAAATAATGCAACCTAAAGGAGAAAACAGTGGCTTGTACAAGTTTAAAGGCGGAGAGAAGCAGGGCTAATAGGGTTTCTTGACTGAGCATTAAAAAAGAGCTAAAGAATAATCAAAATATTTTGACAAAATAAAAATAAATTTACCATTAATTGAGACGAAAAATTGTGAGAGAATCTTTGAAGAGAAAGATTTTTTATTTTTTGGATATAAGTAAAGACATATAAAGTCTAATGGCCTGAAGGTGTCAATTTCAAAAATTAGGGAAGAGGAGGGTCAAGATAAAGATACTGAGAAGAGAAAAACCAGAAGGAAAATTCCGAAAACTATTGAAAAGATAGTAGTCAGCTATGAAGCTCCTGTTGGTAGATCAAGTTCATTGGATTAAGCAACCTGAATATCATTGATAATCCTCTCTAGATCATCTTTAGAGGGAAACCAAGATAAAAACCTGACTGCATTGGATTCAAGAGAGAGTGGGAGTTTATGAATAGTGCCTCACAAAAGGATAATTCTTCCAAATTGTTAATTTATAAAAGCTACTACTGAAAGGAGCAGTAGCTGCAAAGAGATATAAAGTCAAGATAATTTTCATAACCTCTTTTCAGGCTGTGGGAAAAATAGAAATACATGTATCCACCTATAAAAATTTTCCAGTAAACAGAAAAAAAAATGCTGGTGGAGAAAAGGGAAGAAAAATGCAAAAACAAGCAAATGATATGGGGTATGTCACATCAACCCTATAAGCTGACCACTGATCAAACCCGCAAAATTTGAGCAACAAAACAATGCAAGTATGGCATAGCTTAATTAAAAGCATAAATATATAAAGTTCATACTGATATACAAATATTGAATCACAATGGAAAGAAAAGTCAAGTCATTCTTTGAGAAAATGTTAAAATAATGTATTCTGATACCGTTCTCCTCCAGGAAGTGGCAATTAATATTTCCTCCAACCCCATGTCAAATATGAGATAGATTTAGTGACCCAAATCCAAAGAATAGAGTGTAGAGAGGATAAATAATAGCAACTTCTTTACAATGGAGAATACTGGCAAGCACTACCTTAACCAAATGGTCAAGTTAATATCGCTAGTAATGAGACATATCGATATCACATACTCCCTGATATAATGAGATGAAAATGGCACTTTACCTCTGTGAACTTAGTTTCCAAACCCATCATTCTATATTCATCATGAGAAAACACCAAATAAATATTACTTTCCTTTAAAACACCTCACTAGTTTTCAAAAGTGACAAGATCATTAAAAAAAAATAAGAAAACTTTAAGAAACTCACAGATGACACATGACAAATTGTAACACAATATCCTGGTTTAAATCAAGTGACATGAAAGGGGACATTGATGAGAAAACTGATAACATTCAAATAAAAATTTTAGTTTACTATAATAATATTAATTTCTTTGTTTGGATAAATTTACTATAGTTATGCCAGATGTTAATGTTGGAAAAAGCTGGATAAAAGGACTTATGAAAACTTCATATTTTAAGTTATACTTTTGAAAATCTAAAATTATTTCAAAATAAAATGCTTATTGATTAGCTCAGAATAAATTAGAACAAATAACTTTTTTTAATAACCATTTTTGTGTTATTTTTCATAATACAAAATATTCACCCCATCTTTCAATATAACATGCAATTTGAGCATGAGCAAGATTTTACAATGAAATAACACTCTTTTTCTCACTCTAAGGACAGCAACATTCTGAATTTATAGGAAGGAAAACATCAAATCCAAAAGAATGTCTTTTTTTTAAAGAGTTAAATAATTTTGTTTACAAAGAGAGCGTGTGTGTGTTTGTGTGCACACAATACAATGATTTCTGCTTGTGAGTATTCTTTATTGACAAAATCCATTAGCACCCCGGAATATAGGTACAGTCAATCAACTCTCTTAACTTTCATTTCTTTGAGTGATGAATTTTTAGAAAAAAGCATAATAAAATAAATAAATGTTTTGCTAATGCCAGACAGACTGTCACATTTGACATTGATTCACTGAAAGGGTATTTCCACATTCCAGATTGTGACAAATGAAAATGTGTTTTGTACCAAAACTATGTTAGAAACTGTGAAAGGTTCAGAAGCTTATTTCAGATAAACTCTTCAACCTTATACAAAAGTGATATGGTGCAGCTACCACAATGAACAGAAAATTTACTAGGAACATGTTTTCTTAGGAGATTCCTAGAACCATGTCTTCTTCCCCCTAGCATGGCCTGCAAATAAAACAGACTTACATCTGGAAGTCAATATTTCCAGGGGCAGTATTCAGGACAGATATTTCCTGTGCTTGAGGATTCGTGGGTCTCTTTGTGTACATAAGCCCTGTTACTCATAGACCTGATTAAAATCCAGGGGCCAAGACAAAACAGGGACCAAAGTCAGTAAAGATTTTCTATTTTCTCTTCGTTTTCATTTTCCCCAATTCCTCATCCATAAGTCATAAAGTAGGTAAAAGCATATTAAAAGTGAAATAACATTATAAAAAATTAAAAACTTTTACTTTTCCTGGAGATGTGCTACAACTCTGCAATATATCCAATTCTTTTTCTTCAGACTTGATCATTACAATAAATTTCACATACACAGAAAATGTTTCAAAGAGAGTAGAGCTTCAGATCCAGTTGGTAAATTTCAACCTAAAATGAACAAAATTATGGGAAACTGTCTTAATTATGAGAAGTTGTGTGTTATTGTTATATCATCTATTTTATTTCCTCTACTTTTGAGCATAATTTCCTGCTTTCCATTGCACCTATATTCTCCTTCCTGCTCTCTCTATTCCTCTTAGGAGACTATTCAAACTCTTCTTTCCTACTGATTATAGACTGCTATGATCTGAATGTTATTGTCCTCTCCCCACCCAGGTTAACATGTTGAAATCCAGTTTTCAAGGTGATGTTAGGAAGGTGGGGATTTTGAGGAATGATTAGATCATGACTGAGAGTTCTTATGAAAGGGATTAGTCCTCTTAGTCTTATAAAGAAAACCCAGAGAACCACTTTGTTTCTTCCACCCTGTGACAGCACCACTAGAAGGCAGTGTCAACGAGGAAGAGAGATTCCACCATATACAGCAGGCACCTTGATCATGGACTTCCCAGGTTCCAGAACTATGCGAACTACTTATTTAATGTTCATAAGCTACCCAACCTGGCATTTTTTTATAGCAGTCTGAATAATCTGAGACAAAATTTGGCCTAAATAAATTTTCTTAGCCTTTTTCCAAGGCTTAAAACTTTTCTGTGCCATTACATATTGGTTTTTTTCTTACATCTTTTTACTGACATTATCCAAGGTGCTTCTAAGAGACATTGCTTCCAAAATTAATGACAGTGCATATTTTCTTTTATGATTACCGTGACACCTTCTTTATATGCTACTTTAAGATCACTGACTCCTGTCTTATAAATAAATATATAGGAAACCCTTCCTGGTTGAAGAAAAGTTACAGGCTACTATTCAGAGTTTAAATATTTGTAGTTCTGTTTGATGTAAGCATGTTTTAGTCTGTTTCAATTATGTGATGGTGATTGATATTTATAATTATTAAGTAATTTTTTAATAAAAGATAATTATTTCTTTATGTTTTCTCTCTACCATGAAAAATAAGTCTTCTCTTATATAATATGTCCTAAAAGACTGGAACTTACCTAATTTTATGATTTGGGAGGACAATATAGTCATAGTATTTAAAATATGGCACTTTTTATTTCTGTATTTATATAGATCCAAGGGGTACATGTACTGGATTGTTACGAGAATATATTGTATAGTCTTGGGGCTTGGGTTTTAGTGTTCCCATCACTCATGTAGTGAATACTGTACCCAATGGGCAAATTTTGACAATTACCTCCCTCCCACTTTCCCCTTTTGAAGTCTCCAGTGTTTATTATTTCCTTCTGTGTTAAAAACTCCATCTTAATCAGAATATTTGGTGTTTAATTTTCTGTTTCTGAGTTATTTTGATTAGGATTAGCCCTTCAGCTACAACCATATTGCTGCAAAAAAACATGTTTTAATTATTTTTGTGTATTCTGTGGTGTCTAATATATACATATAAATTTTATTTATCTTAAAAGAATGTCAAATAATATGTTGAAAAAACTTCAAAATCAAACAAAAAATGCACACATTAATTAAATTATAAAAATGACTAAAACTATAAGAAGAAACATAATACATCTGAATAGTGGTATATCTAATGGATTAATTGAATATGAATTTACAACCATCCCAGAAGAGAAGCTAGATCTACTTGTCTGTTCTTCTAAATATACAAGAAATTACTGCTATTCTTGCATACCTTCCCAACAGAATTTTTTAAAAAGTACATTTTCCAAATTATTTAATGAACCTTGTAAGATTTTGATAGCATTGTCATTCATATGAAAATATAATTTAAAAAAATGCAGTTAGACTACTTGAAAAAATAGTATGTTATCCTCCATTTATTCTTTTTTTTTCAAGTTTGAAAACTAGAACATACAACTTTAATCCTAGAATTGTATAATTCGCAACACAAAGCCTGGTGTATCCTTCCTTGCTATGACCTCTAGGCCAATACTGTTCTATTTGCATACAGAAATGTCTTATTTAGATTGACTCCATAGAAATATGTAGAAGCAGATAGGACTAGCAACATCAAACCTAAATTAGACTGTTTCTGCCACTAACATTATTGGGGAAGAAATCACCACATTTCCTGAAACATTTGTTACTCAATTACATGAAGAATGGTAAAGCATTTTAATCATTAATTATGATTTTTGATATATACAGCGATGACTTTGACACTTACCCTACAAATAATCATTGAATAATTTAAGTAAAAGTGTGTCAGATTCCTACTTCTGGCTAAAACTGAGTACTTTGCAGTGAAATTGCAATAGTGTTACAGTTAGGAAATACAAAATATCTGCTTGGTGGAACTAGAAAATAGCACAAACAAAATTCGAGGATCAAAATCCCAGAAAGAAGGAAACTGCAGAGTTGATATGCTGCTATGTAGCCAATTGTTGCCTTCAGTTCTTGTACTATTATTGGTACATTGGGAGGTCAAGAATCCAGTGGGTGAGTTCAGGCAAAGGGTTTATTGCTAAGAAGTAAACTTCCGGCAATTTCTCGAGATTAGAAAAAAGCAATTTGAATTTGGGGCTGTCAAGGCAGTCAGGAAATTGGGAGGCAGGCATCCACCTTATAAGATGGGTGCTTCCTCAAAGTCATGCTGATACTCTTGTCAGTTTCTCACTTGAAGGATATACAATTCTTGAGATGCACAGTGGTAGAATAAAAAGTTAAGAGAGCCCCGATCAGGGGAGCTTTTTCCAATGCCATAGTACTATAGTGAAGACAAAAACAAAACAGACAGCAAACAAACAAAAAACCCTGCAAGGAATTTCCACAAAGAAAAGAGCCTAGAAAATATCCTAGATCTCAGTGGGAAGTGAGGGTAGTCTATACCTATAGGAGTAAATACAAAACTATAGTTCAACATCTAATGAATTTGGTCTATCTTGCTTCTACTCTTCTAGCCTCTCAGAGGACAAAGGCAAACCTCTCCAGAGGAAGAAAATACCATTCAGAGTCTTTACAGTTTAAAATATCTGGCATTCTATCAAAAATAACCAAGCATACTGTGAAAAAGAAGAAGAAAAAAAGTGATTATTTAAACAGATCCACAGATAATCCACTTTGGAAAATTATTATTATAAGTGGAATTTAATATAGTATTCTAAATTTAGAAAGCAGATGAATTTAACAGAATATTCAGCATATCACAATAAACAATAAGTGAACTAAAAGATACAGAGCAAAATAATGTACTAAGTGTGAACAAATGTAAAAGAGATATACACGGCATGTAGCATGTAATTTGACTCCCAAAGGAGACAGAGCAAGAACTGGAAACAATAACAATGGAATTAATAATACATAATTATTTTCCAAATCTATTCATAGAAATAAAACCATAGACCAAGAAGCCCTAAAAATGTCAGATAAGATATATACAAATACAACTAAACTCAAAGTTGATGAACAACTCACTATACTAAAATAGTAAGAGATAAAAATTTTATTTTCCTCACAGTAGATAACGAAAAAATATAAGGATCAGACATTCATGATAAAAATATAAATGTTAGAAAATTAACATTAGAAGAGAACATGAGCAATTTTAATTAAGTTTTTTTACAAAATGCTTCAGCAATCATCATTGATGGTCAAACGCTGAAGGTTTTTCTTATAGATTGGTAATTGGAACGGAACACCCAAGATCATCACTTCTGCTCAATGTGTCTTGAAGCTACTAGTTTGATGTAAATAGACAAGAGTCATACAAGCCAGAAAAGAAAAGTCTAAAGACAACACTGGGTGAAAGTTTTAAAAATACCACCTATAGCAATAATCCAAGACCAATGCATATTTTTGGGGAAATTCAGAAAGTAAGGAACCCATAAATAAGTGAATGAATAGGCCATGGAACTGGATGGGAAGACACAATCCCAATGAAAATATGATTTTTTTAATAAATGGAGAAGCTAGTCATTATTTTTAAAAATTGATGAATAATATACATCAATTCTATGAAGTACACTAAACTTACACATACATTTATGTGTGTGTGTGTGTGTATATATATATATATAAATATATAGCTCAAATGTTTTATGTATGTGATACCTATGAAATCACCACTTAGGTAAACATTTAGAATTTTTCCAGCAAAATTTTTCCAGTTTTTCTCGTACATATTTCCAAGCTTATAACACTTTCCAGAGGTAATTCTATTCTTATAACAACCTGTACTTAAACTTCACATAGATGAACAAATGTACTCTTTTGTGTCTGACATCTGTGGTCCATCATTAAGTTTTTGAGATACAACTATTTTGTTAAATTAATATTTGTTTATTTCTTTGTAAAGTACTGTGTAGAATTATCCTATTATATAAATATCCCATTATTTATTTATCTATTCCTTATTGTTGTACACTTCTATTAAAAAATTATTATGCATAAATATTCTGTGATATTTTTGTGTAATTTTTGTGCACATATGTCTTTATTTCTCGTATAAAATTTGGGGGAAATTGCTGATGACATGGAGAATATAGAAACAGGCAGTCTTCCAAATTGTTTGTACCATTTTACCTTCCTGTGACATATGAGAATTCCAGTTATTCTTCATCTTCTTCAGTATTTGGTACTTAAGTTTTTAATTTTTTCTTATTCTGATGTATGTGCAATGATAGTTAATAATGATCTAAATTTGAAGTTTCCAAATGGCTAATTAGTCTGCCAGCTTTTACAGTGCATATTGGCCATTTCAAAATATTCTTTTTGAAATAAATGTCTTTTTCTCTTTTAAAAAATTGGGTTATTGTTTACCTATTTGAATTCATTTTGCATATGTTTATGTAATTTATTTACACATAAGATACATACAATGAATACATTTTATATTTATATTTTGTTTACATTAGACATTTTGTAAAAAGCTTGTATAAACTTTATTGAAATTATAACATTACTACCTTATCCTACCTTGTTTTTAACTTCAGCATATTTGAGAATGATTTCTCCTGTCTACTTTTGCAGAAATGTTATAATATTTTCTACTTTGTTTACACCAGTGTGCTATATACTTCCCACTGATTTGTTAACTTCAGTAACTGCTTGTCCTAAATAATGCTGTTTTTCTTCCTCTCTCTCTCTCTCTCTCTCTCTCTCTCTCTCTCTCTCTCTCTCTTTCTTATTTTAAATGTTTCTAGACAAAATCACTCAAAGCTTTAGTAAAAACCATGTGGAATAATAAGATAAATCATTCAACATTCTCTAAGAGTCAGTTCATAACATATTTTATATTGACCTAAAATTTTATGGTGCTTTCTTTTTTCTAGAAAAACTGCTCTGGTATTTCTTAGGTTGTTCTTCATCCTTGCTGTTACTTGATTGTGTCTCCAAGGAAAAACAGACAAACAAACAAAAACACAACTAAGATATCACAAGTTTAACATCATTTTTGTCCAGAACTATTGAAAGGATTGGTTAACTAAAGAATATCTAGATCACTATGAATTGTTAATTACAATTGTGAATGTAATCAACATATTTACAGTGCTTCCAAAGTCTACATGTTTCTAGCAAATTACAGAAGGAGGTCTACTTCAGACAGACTGAATTTCACCAATGGCATGTTCAGGTGGTGCCATAGTCAAGTATTACCTAACTCATGCTTCATGAATGAAAATGCAGTTGAATGGACACGGGCATTGTACAATGTTACAAATGCAGTACTGTCACTTAAAGAAAAGTTAATGATATTTCTCTTTAGCTCAGTGAAACCCATTTTGTACTTCTGACCTCCAGATTTATAAAATAGCAAATGTGTGTTGCTTTAAGCCACTAAATTTGTGGGAATTTATTACAGCACCAATAGAAAACACATCAAAATGTGGTTTGTTTAGTTTTAGTAAGACAAGATTTTATTCTATTATGGGATAAAGAACTTGGCATTTTCAAGTGGTAACAAATTTGCTCAATTGGCAAGTTTGGGAGAAAAACTAAGTATGTGTGATTAGTGTCTATTTTAATTCTTTTTTAAAAAAACTTTTATCTGCAAATTGAATTTATTCTGCATTTTCTCTGCTATGAACTAAGTAAACTCTTCCTGAAAGAGAAATTCTGAGATTGTCCAGTGCTCCTTGTGACTACCTAATTCGAAGCTAATTTTGCTGTCTACAAATCCATTCTGTCATAAATCTAAATTACCATTTTTTTCAAACTGACTTACTAAGTAATAATATTGCTATTTTGGTTTCCATTTGTCTGGCAGAGACGCTTGTGTCTTTCAATTTGTTACAAATCTGTGCAAAAAAAAGAGTATAATACAGAAGTAATGGATATTTGTAAGGCTAAGTTATGATCAGTGTATGGTAAACAGAAGTATTAGTCATGTTTGTCATGTGACATTTGGAATTTTATTTGACAGTGGGTGCTTTAAAATCAGCCAACACATACATAAACATATACTGAATATTGTACTCTAAATCAATTCCAAATGAATGTCCTGTTTTAGCAATGTAATTATTATTATGCAGGGTGTGCATCCTACCGGCTAATGTAATAAGAATCAATTCCAAAAGAATCAGTAAAAGATCTCACCACCTTGCCTCTTTCAGTTTTTCTTCAAGAAAGCTCTGTCCAAGTTCATAAGCTCGTGGCACTCCAGCTTTGTCCTCTGTAATGCTGCAATCACTACACACGTCTGAATGAACATTAAGCACTGGAACATTTGCATTGGATATGCAGCCTTCTGAGATGTGTCTAATGTGCACATTGCTAATTAACTCTGCTACCACACCTGGGTCGACTGTCCATGACTGTAAGCACATTTTCTAGAGGGAATTTGAAAGGCAATTCATTAATTTGGTGTCATTCTCCAAAATCAACAACAATAAAAACATACAAAGGAGAGGCAGATTTGATGACTAATTCAGCCTAGAACTAGAACATCTGCCATGAAGCTAAACTGAGTTTGTTTTGGCTTTTATTTTGAAACATTATTTTAAAAGCTTCAATCTGTTTAATTTGAAGGAGATTTGGGAGCAGGAAAAGATGATTGAATGCCAAAGTTCCAGGAATACAGGTCGCTTTTCTGATGGGTCCTGAGAAAAAGTAAAAATAAACAACAACAAAAAAAGCAGCAACCACAACAAAAGCATAAGAATTTAAACCACAAAAATTAAATCTGGTCTATCATCTGTATAGCTATTTGTTTGTGGGAAGTTAATGAACTGCTTTCAATATCAGTTTCCTCATCTATAAACTGGGTATAGTATATTTACCTCACAGATATTTCAAAGGTTTTCAATGATAAAATGTTTGCAAAGAGCTTTGCACTAGATCTGGTCTGTAAATGGTAATCAGTAACTATTATTTGAATCTGAATCTAAAGTGAGCTTCCAATGCATGTTAAATTTACAGAGATTGAATGTGCATATTGCCTGGATAAATAAAATTTCACATATATATAACTGCCAGTCACAATTTCTGCATTTATCTGCCATAAAAGTGTAATAAACGGCTTTGAATAGGCATTTTTTAAGACAGTAGGGAAAGCACTGAATAAGTTTTATTCAATTTTACCAAAGCCATCCTAAATAACTATTTACTGTAAGTGAAAAAACAAAACAAAACTGTTTTCAGTGCAGAAATTTTCAAAATAGGACCTCAGTTTTCTTTTCAACAATATTGCCTACCCCAATTTTGTCCATTACCAAAATTTTGGATCCATATTTGCCAAGGAGTGTATATGAGATAGGGTAATTGTCATCAGATGTTAGTATATGCAGGAAAATAGATTTGTTAGTAGTGAGTAGGCAGAATGTACCTATGCCATTATGTGGCATATGCACTGAGAAAGTGTTACTCTGTAATCTTAATAAATTTATTTACTATTGCTTATTCTATCTAATGCTTTTTTAAATAAAATTCAACTCATGGGCTAAGGTGAAAAAGTTAACTTTATTTATTTATAAACAGTAAACTTAATCCTGTGTAATAATGTTCATAGACTATGTAAGTGACGCTCAACTTCATTGTAATCAAAACAAAATAAAATTTTCAGAATGTATTTCTTGGGTTAAAAAGTGTGACTTTTTAGTCCGATAGCATGGAGGAAAGGATGGGCGGAGACTGGACCGAATGGGTCAGTCAGAGTGAACAGACATCATCCAGTCCTGTCACTCAAGCATTGTCCTCAAAGATTCTCTGATCACTGGCTCTTCATTCATCCTTCACTGGAATCCAGTCTTGGATTAGCTAGTGGATTAATCTCTGTCTCTTGAGTTGGTCAGAAGCCACTGGCACTCTCAAGCTGATTAGAATGCCTTTTGACTATAGGTAGCTACCAACTCCCATGTTTCTGCTGCATTCTCTCACAAGAAAAACCCACAGGTTAGCAGTTCTCCTCGCTGTATTCTGGCTTGGAAAAGAAGAGTGGTTTTCTTACTTAGCCACTGTAGACAGTCCTACAAAATGCTACCTCTTAACTCAGTGTCCAAGCCAAATGCTACATGAAAATTGAGAGCCTTGAACTAGAGACAGATCGCTAAACTTCCTTCTGCAGGAAATGCTCTCACCTATGGCAACTGCAAGAGTCCCACCAAGAGTCCAGATTTCTAAGACAACAAAATTTGAAATGGTGCTCCTTGTTTAAAGCATACCTACCCCTACAAGAAACAACATATGTGGGGATGGTAACACATTATATATTATAAACAGGGTGACTGGCTCTGAGTTGCGATGCAAAGGCAATGTATCTTGCATTGGTCTCCTACAATCTATCTAACATCTACCAACCTCACTCTGTATATAGCCCCTTTGAAATGCTAAAAATGCCTGCTTTACTTTGGACACTAATAACATAGAGGTGCTATCTGAAGTCCTGGAGGCAGGTGGAAATGTCCCAGAAGAAAGTGTAATAAATTAAAACCTGTGACCAGAATATATGGAAAGGCTTATACAGTGTAGGTAAAGATGAAGTATTTCTGTTGCCTACTATTTCTTCAGTCCTGCTCTCTGCCTTTGAATTCTATTAAATAGCTTTGCAATTGAAAATACCTATATGTATTCTTTAATTTCCAGAGCTTTGTACTTCCTTTATTCTGTGTTAAATTATAACCATACTTTTTCACCTTGAAATAAAAATAAGGCTTCTGCTTTTTTCATTGTTCTTCTTATCTCCCCCATAATAATTTCCTCTTATTATAGGAATTAATTTTGATGTATCATTTTAAGATGTCCAAGTTTTTACAAAATAATTTATAGTACTGATATCATAGCAACCAGGAAAGCCAGTACCTTTGGTACCGAGCTTCACAACTTTGATTCTTTCTAACTTATAGTTCCTGTCATTATTACTGAACTTTTGTGTCTTTGCCCCAAAGATATTTTGCTCTAATCTTTTCATGTTCTTTACAACTTCTCTGGAGAAAGCAGGAGAGACATCATAAACTTTTCCATTGCTGAATTGTCCAGTATATACACTATACCTTTGTATAAGTCATCGGTACAGTGAGTGCTCTGTTATGGAACATTTTTTCAAAATAATATTATATTTGAAAATATAAGCTCAGTTAGGAATTGACACTTTGGAACATAGTTTTTTGTTGTTGTTTTGAATGCTTTTCTGTTATTTTTCTTTTTTACCCGTTTAAATTGAGGCTGCTAAATATCTATTCTGGTCCTTCTTGGGACTTTGAGGCCCTCAACAGCTTCCACTACCCCAGCACCTCTGCTTTCTATTTTATCCATTGTTTTCATATATGAATTTTACAGAAACATGTTTATATGCCTGAAAAAACCCACTTTGATGTAACCATTTTTTTAATTGATAAAATCACTTTTCCACATGGTTGAGATTGTCCCGCTAACAGCAGTTTAGGACATGTACAACCATTTCAACTATTACATCTGACATACTTTTTGACATAATTTATCATCCATTTTCATTCTTTAACAAGTATTATTTTTCTAGGCTCGTATGTCTTTAAATTATATATAATCAGAAATCCAATCTTTTTTCCTTAGTGACTCATTCTTGCAATAAATCTTCCAAGTCATCTCTGATATGCCTTAGAGACAGTCGTTTTATTTGTACTAAACAAAACATGTCTTCTACAGTTTCTAATCTAAGAAGAATTCTAATCCAGTTCCATGCTTTACACACATTTTTCTTTTTAAATTAACCTGATTTATTTAACAATTTTTTCAGTTTCATTTATTCCCAAGCTCTTAGGTTGTCAATTAAGACACAGTCAAAAATGGGTCAGCTTTAAATTGAATTTTTCAATGTTGGGATTATATTGTTTGGTATGTGCCCTTCTTTTGTGATTGTCATATGTAATAAAAACATTTGTAGTACTAGTATGTCACAAATACTAATTATTTAATTAATACTAAATTTAGCTGAATGTGGTAGTGCATATGGCAATTCTACTTTCCCCAGAACTGCCTCTGAAAACGTTAAAATTTGACTCCTCATACTTTACGTTAAGTATCTTTCATATCTACGAATTATGCTAATTTTCTAAGGTTCCTTCTATTCAATAATATGCAAAACACAGGATAGGCAAATAAAAGAGGAAGAGATAAACAAGAGAACAGAAAGAAGAAAGGAGGAACACAAGGTGCTCATAGAAATATATATGAATCAAGTCCACAAGGATAAAAAATAAAAAAATAAAAAACATGCCAAGATTATAAATAGAAAAAGGTTCCAAAAGATATAATGTTCAAAGTATATAAATTAAATAATAAGCGGAATCATTATTGAAAGCAGTTAAATTTCTAAAGTAACTTTTGAAGCTAACCAGACCAGGGTCATCCAGTTGCCATGAAGTTGAGTGAAAAAATTTTAACCCAGGTCTGTAAGATTTCAGAGCCCCAAACCGTAATCACTTTGATGTCAAACAAAGAATCATTTTTCTTTCTTTATTTTTTTTTGAGTAGGATTTATTAAGAGGCCAGAAAAGCTCTGAGAGTGGGAGGGGACTCCAGGGGGTTGCCTTTTTAATTTTTTTTGGACCCATTTACTTATGAATACCTATGTTTCGCATGCTCAAAGGTCATTGTGTCTGCTCACAAGGTACTTTTCTACTTTTTGTTTTGAGATCTGTCTTCCTAAAGAGATTTTAGTGTATTTCATATTTTTTTAAAAAAATGACTATGAAGCTTAGGAACATTTTCTTGGTCATATATTTATAAATATGCTTATTTTTCCAAGTTTCCTGTTGGATTGCATTTATTATATATAGATGTTTTTAAATGTATACATTTTGTGTGATTTTTTTCTACTTTATTCCCCCAAAATGACTTAGATGGATATAATTCACCCATATTTTATTTAGTTTTTTTTTTAATTTATTGTCATTGTTAACTACTCAATATTCAGGAATCTGTAGTGCTATTTGATATGAAGTAGGAAATTTAGAGGCTTTTCAACATCTTCAATAATTAGTCATGACTCTTCCCTGTTTATATGTGCAAAGAACCTACTCTGCCCACTAAATGCTGTTCTGCAATGTACTTATAGTCCCTTGACCTTCTCAGAATAGTAGACATATGCAACACTTCACTGGGACAGATTATATCCCACAGGTTTTTTGTTATTTGAAAGACATAGGGTGCAACTGAGGATTAGGTTTACCAATGGTCATCACACAGATAAAGTCTGAGCCTCCCTTATGTCCCCACTTGGCCTGCTTTGAGATCAGGTACCCTTATTGATGTTATTTGTCCTCCCCCTCCCTTCCCTGGCAGTGTCCAGCTACTGCCAATCCCTTTCTTATTATAGCATTATGGTAAATGTTCAGGGTCTACTTATGAGTGAGACCATATTGTACTCTGTTCTTTGCTTCTGTGATAAATCACTGAGTATTATAGATTCGAAATCCATCAAAGTTGCTACGAAGTTCATACTTTTGTTCTTCTTTATGACTGCACAATATTCCATCACGTATATGCACCGCATTTTCGTTATCCAGTCCACTTTTGACAGATAGCATGGTTAGTTCCATGTTTCTGCTATCATAAAGAGTGCTGCAGTAAACATGTGTGTGCAGATTTCTTTCCTGTACAGTGATTTAGGTTCCTCCAGGTATATTCCCAGGACAGAAATTGCTGGGCCATATAGAAGGTCAATTTCTAGTTCTATTAGGAATCGTCACACTGTTTTCCATAGAGGTTGAACTAGTTGGCATTCCTACCACCAGTGTAGAAGCATTCCCTTTTCTCTGAATCCTTGCCAGCATCTGTTGTTTCTTGTTTTATTAATTATGGCCATTTTTAATGGAGTCGGGTGGCATCTCACTGTAGTTTTGATTTGCATCTCTCTGATGATTAGTGCGGCTGTGCATTTTTCCATGTGTTTATTGGCTGTTCATATGTCTTCTTTTGAGAAGTGTCTATTCATGTCCTTTATCCACTTTTTAATGGGGCTGTTTTTTGGTTTTTTTTTAAATTTTTTTTTCCTTTCAGCATGTTTGAGTTCCTTGTAGATACTGGATGTCAGGCCTTTGTCAGATATGCAGTTGACAAATATTTTCCCCCATTTTGTGAACTTTCTCCCCACTCTCTTGATGGTTTCTTTTGCTTTGCAGAAGCTTTTCAGTTTAATGAGGTCCCACTTGTCAGTCTTATCTCTTATGGCATGGGCCTTTGAGGTTTTGATCAGGAATTAGTTGCCTATTCCAATTTCTGTAATGGTGTCACCTGCATGTTCTAAGTCTCTTATGTTTGAGATTTTACTTTTAAGTCTTTGATCCATTGGGACTTGATTTTTATATATGGTGATGGGTAGAGTTCTTGTTTCATTCTTCTGCATGTGGTCAGACAGCACATTTCACGACACCATTTACTAAATAAGTTCACCTCTCCCCAGTGGTTGTTAGTGGAGGCTTTGCCAAAGATGTGATGGTTGAGAAATTGAAGTTTTGCTTCCAGAAACTCTGTCCTGTTCCATTGGTCTATGTGCCCTTTCTTGTACCAATACCAGGTCGTTTTGATTACTGTAGCCTTATAATAAAGTTTAAATCTTTGCTTCTTTTTCTTTTCTTTTTTTTTTTTTTTTTTTGAGTTGGAGTCTCACTCTGTCACGCAGGCTGGAGTGCAGTGGCCACTCCTGGCCACCGCAGCCTTGACTTGCGGAGCTCTGGTGATCCTTCTGCCTCAGTCTTCCAAGTAGCTGGAATTACAGGTGCGCGCTGCCGTGCTTGGCTAATTTTTGATTTATTGTAGAGATGAGGTCTTGCCAAGTTGCCCAGACGGGTCTCGAACCCACGGGTTCAGGCAATCCACTCACCTCAGCCTCCCAAGGCATGGGATTACAGGCTGAGCCACCGAGCCCAGCTTTGTTTCTTTTGCAGAGAATTGTGTTTGCCACTCATGGTCATTTGTGTTTCTATATGAATTTCTGAATTGTTGTTTCCAGGTTTGAGAAGCGTGATGTTGGTCATTTAATGGGTATAGCTTTGAAACTGCTGATTGCCTTTGGTAGGATGAACATCTTAACAATGCCGATTCTTCTAATCCATAAGCATGGAATATTTTTCTATTTGGCCTGACATCCAGTATCTACAAGGAACTAAAACATTTTTGATTTCTCTGAGCAGTGTTTTGTAGTTTTTTTTGTAAAGATCTTTCACTTTTGTGGTTAGGAATATGCCTATGTATTTCTTTTTTATGTGGCTATTGTGAATGGGAATTTTTATTGGGTTCTCTGCCTGATTGTTATTAGTGTATAAGAATGCAACTATGTTTTGCACATTTATTTTGTATCTGTGACTTTACCAAAGCATGCCTGTATGGAAACAATCTCGATAACCTAAATGAAATGGAGAACTTTTTGACATCACACAAACTCCCAAGGTTGAAACAAGAATAAATCAAGATCCTAAATAGACCAATAACAACCCAGGAACCAAATGATTTTTTCATTAGATGTGGAAACAGCTTTTGAAAAAAAAATGCAGCATTTCTTCTTGATAAAAACCCTTGAACACATAGGCATATAGGGAACATAATTCAAAATAGTAAGAGCCATCTATGATAAACCCACAGTCAACATATTGCCAAATGGAAAGAAATTGGAAGAATTTCCCCTGAAAACCAGAACAAGACAAGGTTGCCCACTCTCATCTCTCCTGTTCAATATCGTGTTGGAAGTTCTAGCTAGAGCAATCAGACAAGACAAGGAAAACAAGTGTATCCAAATAGGGAATGAAGAAGTCAAGTTATTCCGATGATCTGATCCTATACCTTGAAAATCCCAGGGAATCTGTCAAAAATCTCCTTGCACTGATAGCCCACAGTTATTTCACTATTAAATGTAAGAGCGATGAAGCTCCTCCAGCAAACTTGATCCTTTTATCCTCTATTATGATCCTTATTTTTCTCCATTTGAAAAAAATTAATAAAATATGTAACAACTATGGTGTTAAATACTGTACTCAAAACATAATATTCTGTGGATATATCACTGTCAATGGGCTTGAACTATACTTGTTAATATAAATGCAGTAGAGGCAAGTGTCCCGAGTTTGAATCTAAGCTCTCCTATTTACTACATTGTGACCTTATTTAAGCTATGAAAGCATCTGTGCATGAATGTCTTTGTTCATACTCAACACAAAGGTGATAATAGTAGTTTTACATAAGGTCACTGTGAGAAATGAATGCCATATTGAAAATTAGAAGCCGGGCTTGGTGGCTCAGCCTGTAATCCCACGCCTTTGGAAGGCTGAGGCGGAAGGATCGCCAGGGCCCAGCAGGTCGAGGCTGCGGTGGCCGGGAGCGACCACTGTACTCTAGTCAAGGTGACAGAGTAAGACTCCAACTCAAAAAAAAAAAAAAAACGAAAGAAAGAAAATTAGATAAAGTATGCAGCAGAATGTGTAGAGCATAGTCAGTGTTCATAATCAGTTTTGGTATAGCATAGTTCTTAACAGAACTGATTTCATTCTGTGGGTTGTCTCTACTCTCTTGATGGTTTCTTCTACTGGGCAAAAACGTTTCAGTTTGTTGAGGTCCCACCTGTCTATCTTAGCTTTTGTTGCAATCGCTTTTGAGTACTTGGTCTTGAATTCATTGCCTACATCAATGTCCAGAAGAGTGCTTCCTATGTTTTCTTCTAAGAGATTCTTATAGTTTGAATTTTTACATTTAAGTCTTTGATGCATTTTGAGTTAATTTTTGTATATGCTGATAGGTTGGGGTCCAGTTTCATACAGTTAGCAAGTTTTTCTGGCATCATTTGCTAAATAGGATTTCCTTTTCCCAATGTTTGTCATTGATGACTTTGACAAAGATGAATTGATTGAGGGACCGAATTTTTATTTCCAGATTCTCTGTCCTGTTCCATTGGTCTGTGTGTCTATTCCTGAACTAATACCACGCCATCTTGGTTACTGTAGCCTTGTAATATAATGCATAGTCTATCTCTAGCTTTGTTCTTTTGCTGAGGATTGTTTTAGTTATTCGCGCACCCCCACTTTTTTTTGCTTCTATGTGGAATTCTATATAGTCATTTCTAGATCTATTAAAAAGTGATGTTGGAAATTTGATAGGTATTGCATTGACTCTGTAGATTGTCATGGGTAGGATGAACATCTTGACAATATTGATTGTTCCAAACTGTGAGAATGGGATGCTTTAAGTCTTTGTGGTCATTCTAGTTAAAAATTATCTCTACCTAAATTATAAACATTTTTAACTTACCCATAGCAAATTGGTTAATCCAAGTTGGTTTGTGATTACTACTTTCCAGGACAAATTTTTCTTACTCTCTGACATTCATTTTATACTCAGAGAATGAGAATCCATTTAATAGTATTTGTATAATTGGTATGATTTAAATGACATTATTTTAATTAATTTTTCCTTAAGAATATATACTCACTATATTAAAACCCTAGATAGAAATATATCCTTTTTTTAATAAGACCAGAGCATCACATGTTTTCACTCTTAAGTGGATCTTGAGCAATTACTATAGTACTTTAAGAAAGGGATTGGCAGTAGTGGGATACAACTGGTGTGGAGGTGGATGGTGGGGGGATATAACTTCAATAAAGGTACCTAATCTCAAACCAGGCAAAGTGGGGACCAAAGGGAGGCCCAAATATTACCTGTATGATGACCACTTGTATACCTAATCCTACATTGTACCCCTCATCTTTAAAATTAAAAAAAGAAATGTAGGAAATATATCAGTTTTTAGATTATCATCTCTTTTGTTTATCTGTTTTTGTCTACATCAGTATGATAATACAAGTTAGGTATATTTACTAAGTCTATCTCATTTCTGCCTAATGATTGGTAGACTATATTGATTACTAAAAATGGAAAAAATAATTTTAAAATTTCTGATAATTATTTGTTCTATGTCTTCCTTTATCTCTGTCCATTTAAAAATGTATTAAAAGTGCTGTTATTAGGTGCAGACACATTTAAGATTGTTGTGCCTTCCTGTTGAATTGATCCTTTTATAAATAAAAAACTTCCCATTATCCTTGATAATATTCCTTATTTTGAAATATAAATCTAATATTAATATTGTCACACTAGTTATTTTATGGTTATTATTGGCATGATATGTCTTTCCCTATAATTTTTTTTTTAAATTAATGTCTGTCTTTATATTTAAAATGCATCTATTTCAAAGAGCATATAGTTGGATATTATTTGATGTTGTTGTTTTATTATGGCTAATAACCTATGCCTTTTAGATGGAGTGTTTAGTACATTACATTTAATACAACTATTGATATATTTGTCTAAATATTTTCTAGGGATACATGGCCAATCTTTTGAAAGTAAAAGATAAAGAGTAAATATTAAATATATTTATGTATTTAATTATGTATAAAAAGACAAATTATGTATAGGGAAATGATGATATGAATCACTGTTATCTTTTTAAATTTTTATTTTAAAGGTGTGGAGTACAATTCAGGGTTAGGCATAAAAATGATATTGTATAGGCAAATTTGGCCTATACAATACATTTTTGGTTCCCACTTCACCTGGTCTGAGATCAGGTACACTTATTGATGTCTTTAGCTTTCATTTTCAAATGATTGACTATGTGTCCCTAGTTGTCTTTTGCTTTATCTTTAACCTTGAGATTCATTCAACTTCTTAAGTTTTTGGTTTATGTTTTATCACAAAATTTGGAAAATGTTTGATAACTTTAAACTACTTTTGACCCATTCTCTTCCTCTGAAACTTTGTTTAAATATTTGTGAAATCTACTTATATTGTTTCACATGTCACTCGGGTGTTGTTTATTATTATTAACTCATCTCCTTTGGCTTCATTTCTTCAGATTGAATAATTTCTACCAGTCAGACTCCGACTGCTTCTGCCATCTCCAATAGGTTTCAGTCCTACCTAGCAAATTTGTCTTGTTTTTTATAATAAAACGCCAGATCAGTCATATGTATATTTATGATGTAAATACATTTGAATTACATTTTTTCTTTTTGTTAATAATATTCAAATATTAAATTAAAAAAATACATATTTGTGATACATGGGCACACATATATATTATTTATAAAAATTATTTCAGTAATTGAATCTTTTGATACTAATTTGGTAAAAAGTAATTGAAGTCTATATTTTTGCATAATCAAATACAATCTGATTGATTTTTTAAGCTTTTAAAATAAACTCTCAATAGTTATTAAAATATATTTCATGAATTTCATCAATAAAAGCATATCAAGGTTTAGTGATCCAAAATAGTTTTTGTGTATTAAGTTCTATACTGTATGTATGAAATGTGACAATAAATTGTCATATCAAATGGTACACTGTAACAGGTTTTCAGGCTCAAAATTATTGACATTTTTGTCTGGTTAACAAGTAGGATTGCTAAGTGCTTTGTAGAATGTTCAGTGTCTTACTTGGCCTCTACATACTAGATGCAAGTAGCAACCCCTCTGTCTGTTGTGACAACCAAAAATGTATACAGATATTGCCAAATGTCCTCATGGGAAAAAAAATAACCCTTGGTTGGGAACCATTAAATAACAAAACATTTTGTCTTAATTTATTTCAATTCGTAACTGCATATTTATTGAGAAAATATTAGATTTCAAAAATAAGAGAAATTAAATTGAATCACAGATTGAATCACAGAATTAGTCAAGGAACAAATTTGAATTACATATTCAAAAGCATGACTATGCCTTAAGAGGCAATTACTCTGAAATTGACTTAATGCATGTTCAATATGGAGTTAGAAAGCACATAACAGTGTCTTTAAGTTGCAATCAATTTCAAATATGTCAAATCCAAAATTCTTGCTAACTATATATGTGCATTTAACTTTTTACTCTTTTCTCCATAATCTGCCTTTGAAAATTCTGTGCAAAGGGAAGGCCTGGATGTCCAAACTTAGCATATGACCTTCTGTAAACTGCTGTGCTTACAGCCAAGCTGTGCATCTGTGGATATGCCCAGATGGTTTTATTGTAGCTATTTAAATTGGGAAATACACAATAAGAAGTCACTACTTATTTAACCTAGTTTGCAAGATACTTAGCATATGTATTTGGGTAAAAGTTCTAAGATTTTTATCATCACACATGCTTATGTCTAGTGTGTTTATGAGTGTTTATGTGTGCATGTACACATTTGCATGTAGGGATGTGTGTTATGCCAACTATCTCCAAATTTTAGTCTATTTTTTCAGTATAGATTTTAATTTGATTGTGCTAGTTGGGAAAGAATATTAACTGCATTTTAAAATAAATATATTTCCGATGACTAGATTGTGCATATACAGGCACTTGATATATGTTTGCTGATGATATGGTAATAAGAGGAAGACGGAGCAAGAATTAGCTTTGAATGAAATACATCATAACCTTCTAAATTAAGCAAAGGGATATATTATGGGCAAAATGGAGTACTGGTTTTCTCTGTGATTGTGTTATTATAATCACACGAAAACCCCTTTTAAGAAAAAAAGGGTATCGTTAGCTTAAAATGGTTACTCACCTGAATTATTTATTTTTCTTTTTTTTAAATAAAATAGTATTTAGAAATTAAATGGAAACATGCATATTTGTGTGATGCAGGTCCATCTCTGGTCTTTCTACTGCTTCTTGCCTTCTTGCCTGTTTTTATCAAATCATTATCTGTCAGAAAAGACAGAAAAAAAGATATTTATTACCAAAAATTAATTCAGTAATTAATTCTTTGGATACCAAGATGGCAAAAAGCAAGTACATGTACATTTTTTGTGTGATCAAATACATTCTGATAGGTTCTTCAAACTTTTAAAAATAAACAATCTTTGTGTACTATTTCATGATAAAAAAGCATATTGATGTTTAGTGATTTTAAATGGTTTTTTCTTGTGTATTGTGTTCTATACCCCATGTATGAAATGTAATAAAACATTCTATTTATTTATTTATTCATTCATTCATTCATTTATTTATTTATTGAGTTGGAGTCTCACTCTGTCGCCCAGACTGGAGTGCAGTAGCCACTCCCAGCCACCGCAGCCTCGACCTGCTGGGCACCGGCGATCCTTCCACCTCAACCTTCCAAGTTGCTACCACACCTGGCTAGTTTTTGATTTATTGTAGAGATGAGGTCTCGCCAAGTTGCCCAGGCGATTCTCGAATCCATGGGCTCAGGCAATCCACTTACTTCTGCCTCCCAAAACGTGGGATTACAGCCTGAGCCACCGAGCCCGGCTAAAAACATTCTTTTTAAAAGTAGTCTTTTGCCAACCTATTAAAAGAATTGGTGGTTACACAGGGACAAATGTTGTCAAATACTTATGATTCAACATTTATCAAGTAAAATCTTCTGTCAATTAACATTTTCTCATTTGCTATTCATTGTAGGTAAAAATGAACAAAACATATGATTTAGAAAAACCTTCAGAATAATCGTAGAATAAGGAGTATTATTCATTATATTTGTGACATACAGAATTCTAAGAAGTGTTATTTCACAGAGTTGTTTGCTTGTTTGTTTGTTTGTTTGTTTGTTTTGGTCTCCCAACATTGAACAGAATGCTCGCTTCCAAACCATGAATTGGACTGAGTGGTCTGAAGGGCTACTTTGGCATAAAAGCAAAAATAGCCTTGGAATTCAAATTGAATATTCTGAGTTCAAGTCTCACTTTTTGCCTTAAGCTCTAAGTAAATGAATCAACAAGGATCTAATCTACAACAAAAGCTCCTTGTGTATTTTTTTAAAAGGAGATTTTTAATGTAGGGACTGAACTCCATGAACAATGAGGGAGATAAAAGTGAAAACTGGGGAAAGTAAGAGATGAGCCCCAACAGAAAGTCACTAGAAACCCAAACAGAATGGTAGAGGGAGGGAGTGACGCTACTGGAGTGCAGGGTTCAGACCATTCAGAAAATGAGTGATCCTACTCTGTGGCGGCTGGAGCCATAGAAAAGATGTAACAAGTGGTGGAAATGGACAGAGAGAAAGGAGACACAGAAAAGGAGGGACAGAATTAACTTCATTTCTTTCTTTTCTCTCCCTTCAACTCCCAGTAATGCCACAATCCCAATCCATCCGGAATCTAACCTAAGCCTGCAGGTCAGTCCTTAAAATGCAGGGCAGAACAAGAAAGGATAAGTAAGGGCTCTGAGAAGGAACAGGCACTGGGTAAGCAGTCAGTTTGGAGTGTGTGGTAAAAAGAAACAAAGAAGAGATTTATCTGAGATAAATCATATACCAATTAGTTTACAAAAGAAAACAAGTAACTAAGTAGAACTTTGCCAGGGGTCTCAACAAATCTCAACCACTGACTTCATTAGCTATCCCTGTAAAGAAGCCAGATTTTAATTGCATCAGTCCATAGAACAATTAATGTCCAAGAACATTGTTGGTAATCTAAGGCAATCAACTACTAATTACTAAGATTATCTTCTGGTATGATCAGGAAAATATATAGTTAGTGAAAGTCCTGCTAAAACCATTGTTATCTAAGGTGACTATGCACATACTCAAGGCTGTGATCTCCAAGAAGTAGCATCAATAGCTTCACACTGCTGGTGAAACAGACATCACTAAAATCATCCAACTGGTCACTAAACAAATAAACAAGAAAATAAGACTAATAATCCCTGGATGGAGTGTGACTAGTACTCAGATTTGTTATAAGAGGTTCCCTAAAATATTTAGTTTTCAATAAGAAATATATAGAAGGTTACAAAGAAACAGAGAAATAGGACATTTTTACATGAGAGAAAAGTAAGGCCACAGAAACTTTCAGTTAAAACAACCAGATATCAGACCTAACAAAGACTTCAAAGTAGCCAAAACGAATACATTGAAAGAACTAAAGGAAACCATAAAGTAAAGGAAGATAGGATGACAAAGTCTCACCAAATAGAGTATATCAGTAAAAAATATAATTATATTTTTTTAAAGATAAAATAAAAATATTGGAGTTAAAAGGTATATAACTAAAAATCATTAAAAGTGTCCAACAATATATTTAAATTGACAGGACAAGGGATTAGTAAATTCACAGGTAAATACATAGAGATTATACTATCTGAAGAACAGAGAGAAAAAGGAATGAAGAAAAATAAACAGAGCCACAGAGGGATGTGGAACACCATTAAGTGCATCAAATATATTTAATGGAGGTGCAAGAGAAAGAGGAGTAAGAAATAGGAAAAAAATTCCAAGAAATTGTGGTTGAACACTTTTGAAATTTGATAGAAACTGTTATCTACACTAAAGAAGCACAACAGAATTCAAGTAGGATAAATACAAAGAGATTTGTACTGAGACACGTTGTAGTATAATGCTAATAGCCAAAGACAAGAGGAATATCTTATAAGCACCAAGATTTAAAAAAAAAAAATTCTCACAAATAAAAGATACCTCAATTACAGAAACAGATGATTTCTCATTAGAACAATGGAGACCAGAAACCAATAAGATAACATCTTTAAAGTCTACAAAAATAATTGTCAATCACGTATCTTATATCTAGCAAAATTAATGTGCAATCTGTAAATAAAACCAGATAAACTAAATCTGATAAATGTTGTTACTGGCAGACCTGCCTTATGAGAAACACTAAAGGGAATTCTATGAATTAAAAGGAAGTGAACTCATACTTTAAAACAAAAACTCAAATTAATAACCTAGTCTTTTACTGTTAGACAAATAGAGATTCTAGCTAGGGCAATACACTCACACATACATACATATATGTACATACATACATGAGGTTTATATATATGTGTCTGCATAAATATGTAAAACATTCTTATAAGATTGGCTACAAAGAAGTAAAACCTATCTCTATTTACAGCTGACAATATCTTGTATAACTGAAATCTTAAGGGAGCCACGAAAATATCCATTAGAAATGTTAAACTGTTTTCACAATGTACAAAAATCAGTTGTATTTTGATACACTTGCTGTGAAAACTGTAAAAATAAAAATAAGTAAAGATTCCATTAACAGTAGCATCAAAAGAACAATGTAAATTTAACAAAAGAATTATAAGACTTGTTCACTGAATATTATGGAACATTGTTGTAAGAAATCAAATAACTATATAAATGAAAAGGTGCCTCAAATTCAACCCTCAAATTTATCTACAGATGAATTACAATACATTTCAGACTCTAAATTGGATTCTTTGTATAAAATGACAAGATGATTTAGAAATTTATATGGAAATTTAAAGGACCCAGAATAGCCAAAACAATCTTGATGAAGAGCAAAGTTGGAGGATCCAGACTTTTCTATTTTAAAATGTACTACTACCCAACAATAACCACAAATATGTGAGACTGACATAAGAATAGACATATGTATCAAGGAATATATAGACAAAAATCCAGAAATAGACACAGATGTCTCTCATCAAGTGATTTTGAGCAAGAGTGCCAAGTTCATTACATGGAGAAGAGTCTTTTCAACAGGTGATACTAAAAAACGGATATTTATATGTGAACAATAAAGTTGAACACCTACTTCATACCATATACAAATATGAACTTAAACTGTATCAATACGTAAATACCTATAAAACCTATGAAATATTACAAGAAATTATAGGGACACATTTTTGTAACCTTTGATTTGACAATAGATTTGTAGACATACCAAAAGCACAAGCAACAAAAGAAAAAAAAGGATACATTTTACTACATCCAGATTAAAAAACGTTATGCTTCAATGACCATCATCAAAAAAGTGAACAGATAATCCACAAAATTGGTAGATATTTCAAATAGTGCATAAGGGACTTATATCTAGTATATATAAAGAAACACTGAGAACTAAATAATGAAAAGTCAAATAACCTAATTAAAAATGGGCAAATAATTTGAATAAGTATTTCTTAAAAAAGCAAAAACAAATGGTAAATAAACACATGAAAATATGCTCAATGCTATGTATTAGAAAAATACAAATCAAAACTATCATAAGATACTATTACTTCACACTTATTAGGATGGCTATAATAAAAAAGTTTAGACAGCAACAAGTATTGATGAATATGTGGAAAGATTAGAACCTTTATACACTGCTGGTGAGAATGTAAA
Source organism: Carlito syrichta (assembly GCF_000164805.1). Classification (NCBI taxonomy): domain Eukaryota; kingdom Metazoa; phylum Chordata; class Mammalia; order Primates; family Tarsiidae; genus Carlito; species Carlito syrichta. The sequence goes on from NW_007253546.1 coordinate 270,620, forward strand.
ATGGTGTAGCCTCTTTGTAAAAATCCTCACAGCTTCTCAAAATGCTAAGTACTGTATAGAGCTACTATTGGGTCCAGCAATTTGATTCTAGCCTACATACCGAAGTGAAATGAAAACATATGCCCAAACAAAAATCTGTACACTAATGTACACAGCATTATGCACAATATCCAAAAGGTAGAAACAACCCAAATACAAAACAACTGTTGAACAGTGGTTTATTTATACACTGAAATATTATCTGGCCAAAAAAAAGGTATCAAAACATGCTACGACTTAGATGAATCTTGAAAACATATTAAAATAAAGAAGCCAGTCACAGAAGACCACAAGTTATATAATTCCATTTATAAGAAATTTCCGGTAAGGGAAATCTATAAAGACAGAAAATAGATTATGATTGCCTAGGCTTGGAGGGCAATGGGGGTTTGGAAATGATAGTTAAGGGGTACAGTGTTTGGTTGTTGAATGATAAAAATATTTTAAAATTGATCGTGGTGATGGCTTCACAACTCTTTAAATATAATGAATTCTAAAACTAAATACTAAACTATACTAAAAACATTGAGTTATATATATTAAATAGGTAAATAGTAGTATCTGTGAATTATAACAATAAAACTGCAGTAAAATATGTCATATTTTTGAAGCATAAACTACAGTCAAGGGCCAAAAAAGGTGTCTGCTAGTATTTTTAAGTTAAACATGTAAAATATATACTTTTATACAGTATACTCCTACTGATGTTTTACACTTTTTAGAGGTAGACACTTTTTCACTAAAATATTCAAATAATTGAACTTGATGTTCAAGGATTAAAAAAAACTCCACGATTTTCTAGACATGCTAACCTTTGATTTTGAGTCCTTCTCCTGCCTTTGGGAATGCAGTTCTCTCCCCAGCAGGGCAGTCCAAACACGTTCCGGCAGCTTTAGATTTACATGTGCTGGCTTTCATGTGCATGTGTCTTAACCTTAACATCTCTTAAGTAGAGTTTATTTTTCAGAGAATCTGTTTATCAAACATTAGTATACGACTAAACCAGAAGTGTAATAAGAATGCATAAGTTGCAAATGCATAGTGCATAACTGAATATTTGAACATGTCTCAAAGCAGTGGGGCAATTTGATCCTTATAATCCAGTTTATTTTTTTTTTTCCCTGAGAGAAAAGGGCATGCTTATCTAGGATTTATTTCATCTGCAATTTTCACATGACAAACTTTACTTTTAAGTTTAAAATGATGTTGTTTCAGTCCCTGGTGTATGAGTGTGATGAGAGTTGGAAAAGCAGACAGAACTGCAAACGTCTAATCTTGGCATGGTATTTGCTTTCCATTTTCTTTAGTGTGCACTGGTGGGATATTCCTGAATGTTAAAACCTTGGCAGAGTCACTAGTGTGTGGAGTCTATTTCTTTTGTGAAGAGGGAAGTGAACTTGATGTCCAGTGTTGTTTATCTATTTAAAAAATTATTGAGGATGAGGCTTTCTTTCTTTTCATTGCTGGATTTTCTCTTTGGCTGTATGTAGCTTGAAGATCACTAAACTTTAAACTTTAACAAAACTTTGTATGTAAGAATATACTGTTTCTCTTAGGTAAAGGATAAAATCTCTACTTTAGTCTTTTGTGAATATATTGCACTGTTGTCAACAGTTAAGAGTGGTCCCAAAGACTACATCATTTAGAGTATACTTTAAGAAGACACCTTCTCCTTCCCCTATCTTCATAAGCTCTTATTCTCTGGAAATACATTTTGTTTCCTTCATTTAGAGGATTTATCTGCACATGGTTGTTTACTGAATATTGCATGTTCTCACTCATAAGTGGGTCCTGATTTTTGAACACAAGAGCACAAGGGTGGGATAGACAGAGAAGGAGAGTGAAAGGAAGGAGAGGGGAACGAGACACCACAGCGGGTACCTGGTCCACGATCAGGAAGAGAGAGGGCAGGCTAGAAGCCCAAGCTGTACCTGCATGCAACCTACTTATGTAGTAAATCTTAACTTGCAAACTATAACTCTAAAATAATAAGCAAACATTGCTTATTTAAATATTTGCTCGACATAATTTATGTGGAATGCAAACTTAAAATATATTATCAGAAATTTGCTATACAATAATTAAACTTTTATTTCATATTGGCAATGAATTTTCAAAATTGAGTTAAATATAAAACCAACCCTCTTGCATGTTAAATTTGTATTAATATTTCTTCTTATAATAATTTACTGGAAATTACATGGATTGCAAAATTATTCTTTCTTTCTGCTTAATGTATCCATAACAGATATTTAACTATCAGAAAGGGAATAAACTATACAAAATACTTTTTTAGGTACAAAAGACATCTCAAATTTTTAATTTTATCTTACTTAAACTTCGAATTTATGAAGACAAACATCAAAAGTTGCCAGGAGACTTCAACACTTAAGATGGAATTCAGATCATGGGTGCCTGAGAAACAGTATATGACTATGCATTTCAAAGTGATAATCAAACATTCGAAAATAAACAGAAGATAACATGATCGTAAGACATTTATCCCTTTCATAAATGAGAAATCTTTGTTTTCTACTTAATCAAGGGCATTTTAAAGGCAACATGAAAAGCACAGAAAACTATTCTGGTAAAATACAGAATCCTTGCTATCTAGAGAGAAGATATCTTCCAATCTCTTACTAAGAACAGACCAATAATCCAAGAAAAATTTTGAAACAAATACTTATTCTCAATGAACTTGATTCCCTTTTCAGATTTCATTTGTCAAACTGTTTTAGTAGGAGGCAAATATTAGTCAATGAACAAATTTCAGAAAATATAAGGAGATGAGAGTATTATCTCTTGTCTAGTGTGGTCTCACTAACTCAAACATATTTTAAACTCGTGCTCTCATTTGAAATTGTCATGGTAGTCTTTCAAAATGGTGCTCTGTTTATCTCATTAATTGAGAAAATGTTTCCATAATTCTCTGATAAACATTCTATCACACACATCTACACACACGCACAGACATATATAACTATAAAACTATAGAATAGCCTTGGGAAGTGCGATGGTTTGAATGTTTATCCCCTCCAAAACACCTACAGAAATCTAAATGCTATTGTAACAATATCAAGAGGTGGTACCTTCAAGTGGTGATCAGGCTATGGGGGCTCCACTCCTAGATGGTTTTGATGTTCTTATAATAGGACAAGTTTGAATGGGCCTCTCTCACCCTCTCACCATTTGTCATGGGATGATGTAGCACAAAGGCCCTCTCCTGATTCTGCCATCTTGATGTTGTATATCCCGGCCTCCAAAATGGTGAGCCAATAAATTTCTCTTTATTATAAATTGCCCAGTCCTAAGTATTTTGTGACAGCAACAAACATCAGACTAAGACAGGGACTGTTTGTGATGCAAGTAATCATACTTCTCTGAGAATCTCAAAACTCTAACAAGTGACGACATTTACCCAGTGATTAAGACTAAGTATAGAAGAGATTCACTTATGTACTTCATCTATTAAAGTAATCTCTCATGAAATATATTAACCTTAGATTTAGCAATTTTATGTTTTCTTTCTTCATATGCCATTCATGGTGCTGAAGATAGTGTTCCCTCTTCCTTTCTCTCAGAATCCACTTGGCTAACAACTATTTTGAGCTAAAACCAAACTCCCAATGAGAAACATCCTTCATTCTACCATTACAAGACCACTGATGGCCCTTTGTGCTGATTACTCTCTAAAACACACCTATTCAATGCCTCCGTCATTGGTTTTCTTTTCTATCTCTCCCAGGAGGCAGAAAATTCCTTGAGACAAATAATTATGGCATATTTCTGTAGTCTAGTGCCAACGAAAACATCTGGGACAGAGTAAATGTTAATAAAATAAATAAATGACTATCTTAACATGTTAAAGATGATTTCTTTGAGAAATTGCCTACTTATATCAGCAGAAAATAAGTTCTGTTATACAATTTCTGATATTTTGATGATTGCTTATAAAATGCTACAGATTAAGAAGTAAAATAAGAAAAAAAAAGAAAAATGGAAACTTAACCTTATATCATGCATTTAACTATACTTCTAATACTCTTTTTCATATCTTCTTTAGAATGAGGTAATTAATGGCCCTGATGTGAACCCTAGGTTTTAGAGAGCATACAATAGCTCTTCTTTTGACCACATCTCAGGGCATGAAGTCTACATGGAGGCACAAGTAAATATATTTATTTAGAGCCTATCCCCTCCCCACAGACATGTACCACATAACTGTGATTTTGGTATTCTCTGCCTGCATCTGCCCAGAATGGCTGCTGGACTTACTTATTATCTTCCTTCCCAATATAAAGACCATTCTTCTAGAATGTTCTTCAGATTTTATTAGCCTTCTTTCAGGATAGTAATAATAATAAAATAATAATTTATTTTAGTCTGTAATGTTCCAGAATAATTGGAAGATGTTTACATGACCTCCAGGTCCAATTAATTTATATTCAAGTCTAACATAGTCCCTAGTTTAGGCTATGAGTTTCTAGATAAATCTTTAAATAAACTGCAACTTTAGGTCTTCTGAAAATATATCCTCATTCACTTATTTTCATCACCATCATTTTTATCTCCTGAGTTCCATATATAATGGCTATGATATGCTTCCTCTTTGTATTTTATCTGGTATATTCTCACACAAGGCTATATTTATGATCTTTCCATATTTTTATCAATAAATCATGATATTTATGTCAGAGCCTAAGGAAAAGATGTCTCTCTCCCCTGGCTATTCTCATTTATTTCTAAAACACTTCATTCAAGTATGTGTTAAAGTATGTGTTCTAAAAGAAAAAAAAAGAATAGATGAGAAACAAGCACTTCCTTTTCCAGAGCTGGGTCCAGCAGTGGAGTAGACCTAACAGAATGAAATTACCCCCAAAAGATGTGACTTCTCCTTCGGTCCAATCAATCTGTTTTGAACTCTTGTTCAAACAAGTTGGACCTTCAAACCTTGTTGCTCTTGAGAACTGCTCACAAACACAACTGGAAATGTGTCTGATATTGCTACAGCCATATGAGTTATGGAGAGAGAGAGAGAGAGAGAGAGAGAGAGAGAGAGAAAGAGATTCTATAGAGGGAATCTAATAAGTTCCCAGCCATATCTTTTCTCTTGGTCTCCCCCAGCATCAAGGAATTTATTGTTCATTTTCAGTTCTCACAGATCTAAAGTCTCTCTAAATGGGATGTTTGGAAGAAAGCCAGCTCAAGACTGTATGTGTTGTATTGTCTGCTTTTTTATAATCCCTAGGAAGTCTTCAAGATGAAGGACATTCACTAGGTTGGATTTTGCATTATGCAGTTTCCATACTTTTAAAATAAACATAAGTTTCAATAACTCTACAAAATAAAATTGATAAACTGAGGAAATCACATACTTGTTTTTTACCTCTGTGGTGTAAAGAAATTATTTTTGTTGTTGCTGTTAGTGAGAGCTTAAAAATGTTTTTTTAATTGTTTATCCAGGAAACAACTAATAGATACAGTCACTACACAGTAAGCCCTTAGTGTATGCATGACATGCATGAGTTTGAAACACATCAAAATAAATGATGGGATCAAAATGGAGAAAATCATGTTAAATATCATAACATTTCAATTATCTTTTAAAATGAGATGAGACATATTTGTGACTTAAGCTTGCATTTTTCTTTACTTAAGTGACAATATATCAGTAGATGAGTATAAGATGTCATGATGACATGATGGTCTTTTATAGGTATATTGTTATATTGCTAAGATTTTGCACATTTCTATTAAAGAAATAGTAAAAAAAGAGTACATTTAAACTGTACTGTAAACAAAGTTGAAAATCATTATTTCATATTAGAAAGGACTTTCTTTTACTTTTAAATTTTTTCGTAAAGATTTAAGCATAACTCAGTGACAGACACTTTTACACAACATGCACCCAGTTAGAGAATTATCACACACACACAAAAAGACTCAAGCATACGTATTTTTGTGACTCTTTTACTGCATATGGTTTTTCATTATAAAACAGCTACTTACTAGCTGTGTGACCTTGGGCAAATTTTGTAAACATTTTATCCTATTTTCTTCAAGTGCGAAATAAAGGTAGTACTAGTAACTGTATCACAGACTAGTACTAGCAACTGTATTAGCAGACTATAAATTATATACTAAACTCTTAGAAGAGTGATAATGATGATGATTTTGGCAAGGATGCTAGGACAAGAAGTGTCTATAGTCATTGACCAGACCATTCACTCAAGAAAATGAACTGAGAAGTATGAAATGAGTTGCTAAAGTGAGTTAGGCTTTACTATACATTATCTACCCTGTTAGATAAAGGAATATGTATACACACACACACACACACACACATACACACACACATCACACACACACACACACACACACACACACATATTTATATTTATTTATTTATCTTAAAGGATTGGATAATGGTTAAAAATGTTGGATAAGAGAGTATTAATAAATTCAACTAGATGAGTTTCTATAGAATATAACCTGAGATTATATGACTCAATGTATGAGTTATATAATTGCAATATAAGAAGACAAAGTCAAGTAAAAATCTGTTATATTTAAAACTATTCACTATTTTTTCAGTTGGAAATTCATATTTATAAAGTCTAAGTGACAAAGTTTTTAAGTGAGCAAAATTTGATTTTTAAGATAAAATTGAACCAATTAAATTGCTTTGTGTAACTAATATATACTGAATTCTAATTTTTCAAAATCTCAGTCTGTAAAAATATTAGAATAAGCATGAAAATTACAAATTCTGATCAGACTACTTGTTTCTTAAATGGTTTCAATTGCTTAAATAATGCCACACATAGTGAAAAAACTCATAATTTATTTATTTTTATTTTTTTAATTTTTTTAATTTTTTTGAGTTGGAGTCTCACTCTGTCACCCAGACTGGAGTGCAATGGCCGCTCCCGGCCACCGCAACCTCAACCTGCTGGGCTCCGGCGATCCTTCCGCCTCAGCCTTCCGAGTAGCCGGAATTACAGGCGCGCGCTACCACGCCCAGCTGATTTTTTGATTTATTGTAGAGATGAGGTCTGGCTGCCCAGGCGGGAGGCGGGTCTCGAGCCCGCGGGCTCAGGCAATTCACTCACCTCAGACTCCCAAAGGCGCGGGATTACAGGCTGAGCCACCGAGCCCGGCTATAATTTATTTTTTGACTTTCAAAAGTTACAATATATTGCTGGTTAAGAAAAGTATTAGTTCTGCTATGATTATCTTTCACAAGAATGATAATTATGCTACAATCACCCAGGTCAAAAGATAAAATATTTCCAGCCTCTATAAACTCTCCCCATTTCCATTCCATAGCTCTGTCTGCTATTCAAAATAACAACTATCTTAATATCTAATAATAATTGGACTATTATTAAGCATTGTGTATCTAAAGTTACATGAAATTTCTTTGTTTCTAACTATCTTTCCCCCAAATTTTGGTTTGTAACATTTACTTAAGTTTCTTTGGTAGCTATAGTGCCTTTCTTGTCACTTCTGAATAGTATTCTATGGTATAGACCTCCTTAATCATTTTTTAAAGCATAAAGTTAATATAAAGGTAAATGTAATATTGGAAAATTTACTCTCACTTCACAACAAGGTAGCTGAGTGAGAACTGACAATACTGCAGGGAAAAGAAGAAAAAATATCTTAAAAGGATACAAGCTGATATATAGAGAGGATGACACAATTTAACATCAAAATAATAAGTTGAAAACTCAACAAGTGAAATACATAATTTTGTTGAAGTGAAGAAAAACTTCAAACCGCTGATTGAAATAAAGATTAAAAATTTCAAGAAACATTAATACAGAACATTCAATAGTACGTCCCAATTGTGTTAATTTATTGATCCTGAAGAATGAAGAAAGGAGATCAGAACTCTGGGAAGAAAAGGAAAATAAAGTAGGAAAGGCAAAAAGAAATCAGGCTGGCATAAAATTTCTTCATAGAATTAGTGTTAAGAAAGCATAAGAGAAGTACTTAAAGAGTTCTGATAAACATATGATCTAATATTATTCAACCCAAACAATACTATGTACTTAAATAGACATGTTTAAAAATGAAAGGAGTCAGCAAGTATTTATTAGCTTTATTTGGGAAAAAAAAATAATGAAGAAAGCAAGGAAAGGAAGAAGGAAGGTAGAGAAGGAAGAAGGAAGAAGGAAGGAAGAAGAAAGAGGAAGGAAGGAAGGAAGAAAGGAAGGAAGGAAGGGAGACACAAAAGGTGGAAAGAGGGAAGGAAGAGGAAATAAAGTTTTACTAAAGATTCAACCCTTTTAAAATAGGATATGTATCAAAATAAAGGATTTAACAATGAAGAAGCCAAGAATAAAACCTAGCATGAGTAGTTATACTATTTAAATTTGTAACAATTTCTAGATAACTGTTCAAATTGTTGTCAAAAATGATAAAATGCTAGAATTAACAAAAATCAAAAGTGAGATTGGGAGGAAAGTTGAGCACTAAAAATCCCATCACAGCAGAGAGACAAATAAAACCATCTGTAATCCTGCAGCTGGAGACCATCATACTATGTGAACTATCACAGAAACAAATAACTGAATATCACATGTTCTCATTCATAAGCGAGCTCTGATCACTGGTCATAAGAGCACCAAGGTGAGATCAGCAGACTTTGGATACAGTTGATGGAGAGGGAGGAAGGAGTGAGGAGAGTATGTGGCAACACACTGAGAACCTGGTCCACTATTGGGGGAGAAACCTAAACTTCAGCTGCATTCAACCTACTTATGTAATAAATCCCCACTTGTACCTCACAACAATTTTTTTTAAAAACTGCCTAAAATCAAGACAGGTATTTCAAAGATATGCAATGATTTCAGTCTCCTATTTTTTGTTCATAATTTTATAAAAAATAACAACTCAGGCAATCTTTTAGATAATTCTTTGCCTTAAATATGCTATGAGAATTTTAGAAACTCTTTCACTTTAAATTAGACTTTTTATTCTTGTCTAATGTAAATATAATTTCATTTATAGTAAATAAAAGTAGGAATAATACAATGTTTAATAATGATGCCTATTTCTTTGTAGTAGAAATAAAGCAATTATTTTAACTGCTTTTATTTATTTCATGTGTTGAATTTTCTAAAACATACATGTAATCATACCCTCATAAATTTATTTTTATTTAATATAATAAAAACAGGCAAAGAGTGCTTGCTTTAATGTCAACACAATAGAAAAAATTTATAAGAGAAAGTTAAAGAAAGTGATAGTTTTATTATATTTAAAAGAATCTTAATGATATCATTTATCATTAAGGTGAAATGTTCAATGGATCTCATTTTAAGTAGAATCAGAGATTCCTTTTATAGATTAAAATAACTGCATAGTTTATGTTTGACTGTAAAGCAGTAACATGGAAATTTTTACTTAAGTATTTTAGAGAAAAAAAAGTGTCAAACTGAATAGTAGCATGAATTTTCTGTTTTCAAAGTTTAGGAATGTTGAATATTTTATTCACTGATCAGATCCAGTACTAAAACCTTGGTAAGATATAAAACATATTTATTTTTAAGGTTCTCACCTGGAATAAAGACTAGAATTGAAAATACAAGTCATTACCAGGAGCTATTCGAATCTTTTTTCTTTGGGATTTGCCAACAAAAACTCCATAAATGAAAAAGGATATTGATGGGTTTCAATTTAGAAATGCTTGCCCACTAACTCAAGTGTTGATTTGTGACTTGTATTGTGAATTTTAAAAACTTTTGTGGTAACATCTGTTTATGGAGATGACAAGTTGGCGGGGGATCAGGGGAATGAAGTATATTCCCAATTGAATTAGTAGGTGTTAAATTATTGCCTATTTAAAAAAAATGTAGGCTTTAAAAATTCAGTGCTAATATCTATGTCACAGATTTGCCCAAGAGGTAATTTTACTGTGGTTTCCTGTGGGATATAGTAAATGCAAATAACATTTTAAACTGTCCTATATGAACAGATGGCTCATCAGAGGGCTTTACTCTAGAGATTCCTGCTTGATTCTATGTGGTACAGGGTGGACTGAGATAATAACCATGGAAGCAGCAAATCTCCTTATCCACATGGAGGAGATAAAGGGTGTCCAGCCATATCAAGACTGGGAGACTTTGGAAGACAGCAGCTGTATCTGGCACCTACCAAATGGCATTTAGGAAGATTAAATTGATGGACTATCAAGAAAATAAAAGTTAATTATGAAGGGCCAGGGTGGTCAATACAATTATCACAAGGCTTCAACAAAATAGATTAGGTCAAAAGAACAAACTTTAGAGCATTAAGTAGGACAATTTTAAGAAATTGGCTGTGTGATGAAAGTTCGCGTTTGTAAATTATCTTATTCAGTTTATTCTTTTACTTAAAGCATGTGTAAAGAAAACCTAGGGAAAATATTTTCTCAATCTCAAATCACTCTATGACATTGTTTGAAATTTCTGGCTACTTGTCTTCTTACAAATGTTCAGAAAAATGATCCCAAATTAGAAATATGGCAAAGGATCACTGTGCATCTTTTCAGTGCTATCCTAGGACATTGTCAAAAAGCCTGTCTATGGTTATATTCAAGAGACGCTAAAGAGATTTCCCCATTGTTTGATTTTGTTGCTCATTGTGGCCTTGAGTTTGTAATGTTAGATGCTGTACTGAGGATACTGATTAATTTGAAAATAATTTTTGTCTGATAGAAATGCTAATAATTTCTATGTGGTAGAAAATATAACTTTAAACATACTGTTTCATATTCAATTTTGTATCTATCTTACAATTCGCCAATCTGGTTTTCACATTCTTTTCTTGAATGACCATATATACTCTGGTCGCTCACATTCGATTTTAAGCATTGCCATCCTGCTGATGGCCTCCTTAGTGACTTAAACAAATTGTGACTTATGCTCACTATATTTTTGTATGTTAAACCACATTTGTAACTTTTTGAAATACCTAGTCTGATGTACTTGTCCCTGAAATTAAGACCAGGAACTTTTTTTAGCTTTTTATACCTAACAGCTATTTTGTAGCCATCCTGGCACTTGTCAGGCTCTCAATAAACACTCATTTAAATATGTGCTAAAAATCATAAATGTATGTATGAAAAATATAGCAATAATTATACATCTGTTTTTATTTACACTCATATGGTCTATGTATGTATCTTTGTGTATACATATCTATATAAATATAATTTTGAAATATTTGCTAAAGTAGGTTTCTACCAGCTAAGATAAAATAGAAAGCAAACTACTTGTGCATAATCAGACTATTCAACATATATGCATAAGGAATTAGAAAGTAAATGCAGAGCCATTATATCTGGTGTCCTCAGACAAAGGTTTTTCCTAAAGATTTCAAGTCAAAAGGGTTTGAAACCAGCCTGGACAACTTGGCTTGAACTTGTCTCTACAAGAAATCAAAAATTAGCCAGGCATTGTAGTGCACACTTGTAGTTCCGGCTACTTGAAAGGCTGAGGCAGAAAGATCAGGGAGCCCAGCAGGTCGACCCTGGGGTGGCCATGAGCGTGCCACTGTACTTCAGCTTGGGCAAAGGAGTGAGACCCCAACTCAAAAAAAAAAAAATTCAAAGCAATTTCAAGTGAAATGAAAGAAATTTATTCACAGAGTTGAGTAATGTGTCCAATCAAACAATTAAAGTGGATTTTATCTAGATAGCTTTATTTTAAACTGGGCACACAGTTAGTTATTTTCCTTAAAATGTTGTGTCTACTACTTTGGGCTATAAATTTCAAATTTCCCAATATCTCCAAAAGTTGTTTGAATTTAACTCACTAAAATAAAATTGGGCATTAACAGGTTATTTTTCTTTCTAATAAGGAAGTATGTTTTACCTGAGGATACAGGTTCAGATTTTTGTAATTTCTGACAAATAGTTTAATCCAAGAAAATGTTTTGAGTTGATGTAAAGAGAGTCCTGTCCCCACATTAAAAGGAGAAGTTAAAGGAAAGCAGTTAGCAGAACATGCAAAGTAAGTTTCAATTATAAAAACAAAATTGAATTAAACACTAAATTATGCATACTTATATATTTGTAATGACCACAAAAAATGAAAAATGTTTAGGTAATTGTAGAGAATCGAGAAAAAAATAAAAGTTGAAGTAAACAATTTATGTGTTTCTTATGTCAGACTTCTAAAGTTAGTGGTATCGGTTAAAAAAGATATACTATTTATAGTTCACAAACTTCCAAAGAGAGAAAATATTCTAATTTTGATAATTAGAAAATAAACCTAATTTTAGTATCAGAATTATTAAAATTTTCAAATTTAAGTTTATTTCAGTTTGGGAAATGTGTTAGGTTTTGCATTATAAAGGAAGGGTGCATTTATGTTGGGTATCTTCCATTCACTTCTCTAAACTCAATCACTTCAACTTGGTTCTTTCTCTTGTTTGTTGTATATGAAATTCATCTGCAGAGATATCTCCCCTGCTATAACTCCAGTTCAGCTAGTGTTTTTTTTCCAGAGCCTCTAAATTCTGTGGAAATTAGATAGTTTCCATTGATATTCTCTAGAATCTTCATTCAAATTCTCACTATTTGCCATGTGCAGGCATATATTCAGCATACTTTAATGTCTCCAATAATCTTTTAAAAAATCTTATGATAAAATAAAATTTGAAGAAATTAAAAGAACTTGCTTAAGATTGCACAGTATTAGTAGAATTAGTTTTCAAAATAGCTTTAACTTCACTTCCTTATACTTAGCAACTATAGTATACTTCCTTCTCTACCTCAGTGCCTTTCTCCTTTTACATCCCAGAGAAAGTACAGAAATAGTTAGGAATTCTTTAGATTATATAGTTAGTGTCTTTCATTTTTATTATAATCAAATTGAACTACACTTCTTTTTTATCTTGATTAGTCTCTCTGGCATTTATTAGCCCTTTCTCAAGACATAATATTCACCAGTACATATGAAAATACAAACTTTAAAGAAGTTGCTATAGCCTCAGCTTCTGCTTCTGGGAAGATGACACAGACATACTTTTGACTATTCCTCCTACTAAATACTATGAAACACCCTGGATATCATAAATAACAAAAATATAAGAAGTCTGTAAGAGTTTTAGAGAAGTAAAAAGACTACCTAGACATCTCAGGATGCAGGAACCACATTGTGGTATAATTTGCTGCCTGGGTTTTCTTCTTGCTTCATATATTTTACACATGGAGGTAAATAAGCCTAAAATTTGGAAATGACAATGAGCATAGTAAAAAGAACCCCAACAAAACACTGCTCTCTTTTATCAAATTACCAGAGAAAGGAAATCCTAGCAAGATAGAAAATCTCCAATATTAACTGCTTTATTTCATTCAAACATCACACAAACACAAACACACACACACACACACACACACACACACACAAGCCAGTGATGACACCCCACCCATAATATCAAAAACTGAGTGGGGACCTTGAATTTGAACTATCTCCAGGTTTTAACAGGCGTGAAAACACTCTAGACAGGTGTCATAGGAGGCTAAGTAAGAAAAAAAAAAAAATGTTTAGTCCGGCAGAATGAAATCTTTCTGCTTGTGAGGCTACAGGAGAACACATCAAAAACTTGGATTTTAACCCACACATTTCTGTATCAAGATATACTCCCCACTTTAAGAATAAGTGAGATTAAAGAAAAAACAAGATGATGCTTAATCTAAGCAATAGGGGGATGATAAATTTAAAAATAAAAATACAGAGAGCCTTAGGGACCTATCATACATAATATTTGTTCCTTAGAAACCCCATAGAAAAAGGGAGTAAAAGACAAAAATCTATAGATTCAGTAAATTGAATTAGAAATAGGAAAGGCAGAAGGAAGTAAAGTTAAATACATTTTCTGCACTTAATTCAAAATGGTAAAATATTGACCCCCATAGAATGCTATAATTTGTGTATATTTATTATAATACTCAGAGTAACCATTGCACACTCTAAAGAAAAAGACACACTGGAAAACATTGTAGATAAATAAAAAAGGAATTCTAAAAAATGTTCAAGTAATGCATAAGTGAATAGGAAAAAAATAGAAAAATAAGGAATATAACTAACACTAAGGAAACAAAATTCGATGCATAATTAAGCCCTATCAGATCAATAGTTTTTTTAATGTAACTAGTTAAATATGTAAATTAAGAGGCAGAGATGGGCTGAGTGAATTATAAAACATAAATCCTATATACTGTTGACTAAAAACAACGTTAAATATTCAGATATAGGTACATTAGAATTAAGTGAATAGAAAAATATATCATTAAAACATTAATCAAAGTAAGAAAAGCAGTAGGCTACATTAATATTACATAATGTGTCCTTAAAAATCATGAAAAATTACCAGAAATTGAGAAGAAAACTGCATAATAATAAAAAAAAGTCAAAAGACCCAGAAGACATAAACAATTTTTAATGCACCAAAAATTCAGCTAAAACGTATTCAATTACTGACAGAACTAAAATGAGAAATAGCCTATTTTAGTAATAGTTGGAGACTTTAATATCCTTCTTTCAATGACTGATAGAAAAATAGTAAGGCTAGAGAAAAACTAAACAATATCAACCAACAAAATTGAATGAACACTTATAGAACATTCCACCCAACAGCAGCAGAATTTATTCTCATAAGCACTCTTGGGTTGACCATATCCTGTGCCATAAAATAAATATCAGCAAATTTAAAATAATGGAAACCAAACAGTGTGTTCTCAAACCACAGTGGCATCAAACTAAAAAGCAGAAACTGAGAAATAGCAAGAAAATCTCCAAACATATGAAACTAACAGCTCACCGCTAAATAATCTATGAGTCAAAGAGAAAATCTCAGAAGAAATACATTGAACTGAATAAAAGTAGAACTAAAACATATCAAAATATGTATGAAAGAATTAAAGCAGTATTTATTATTTGTTATTCCAGGGTTGTAAGATACATTTAAAATTTGTAAATTAATAATGTAATATGCAGTATTGATCAGTAAAAGAAGAAAAATCTTTAGTATAAAGGAAAGTTTAAAATCAATAATCATTTAGGTCTTTGATCCATTTAGAGTTAATTTTTGTGTATGATGATAGGCAGGGGTCCTGTTTCAATCTTCTGCATATGGTCAACCAGTTTTCTGGATAGGTGCTCCTCTCCCCAGTGGTTTTTGTTGGAGGTTTTGTCAAAGATGAGTTGGTTGAGGAACTGAGGCTTTGCTATCACAGAAACAAAGAACACAGTACCATATGTTCTCACTCATAAGCAGACCTTGAACAATTATAATACTATAAGAAAGTGTTTGGCAGTAATGGAAAACTGTCAGGGGGAGGGTGGGATTGGCAGTTGAGGGAAACTGTTAGGGGAGGGAGGGGTATACCTCATCAGCAAGGGTACCTGCATAATCAATGTTTGTATACCTAACCCTGAATTGTACCCCACATCTTTATAAAAAAAAAAAAAAGAAAAAAATCAATAATCAAAGTTCTCACTTCAAGAGCCTAGAAAAAAAATAATCCAAAGTATTCACAAGGAAGGAGAAAAAAAGATGAATGGGAAATCAATGAAATAGAAAGCATAAAGTAATGAAACAATACTGCTTTTTTTTTGATATGGTGAAGCAAATTAAGAAACCACTTGCAAGACTGAAAGAAAAAAGGTAAGAAGACAAATAACCAATATCATAAAAGAAACAGGAGATGTCACTATAGACCCACAGACCTGTAGACACCAAATATATAGAAAGGGGACTATGAACACATTGAACATTTCTATATACGTGTATTTTATAACTGAGATAAAATGCAATAATTTTTCAAATGGCACAAAATATAACAGCTTTCCTAAAATGAAGTAAATTAGCTGCTGGGGTTTTTTTGTTAAAGATGTGGGGTACAATTCAGGATTAAGTACATAAGTGATCATCATACACGTAAAGTTTGGGCCTCCCTTTGGTCCCTACTTCTGGTGGGAGATCAATTACCCTTACTGAGGTTGTGTGCACATTCTTGTTCCCTGGGAGTATCCCAATACTGCCAGTCCCTTTCTTATAGTATTACGGTAAATGTTCAGCATCTGCTTATGAGTGAGAACATGTAGTAAGTACTCTGTTCTTTGTTTCTGTGATAGATCACTTAGTATTATAGACTCTAAATCCATCCAAGTTGCTGCAAAGTCCATATGATTGTCCTTCTTTGTGGCTGCATGAAAATATATATATGTATATATACACATATATATGTGTATATATATGTGTATATATATATATATATATATATATATACACATATATATATGACATGTTTTAAATCCAGTCCAATTCCCATGGGCAGCACGTTGGTTCCATGGTTCTGCTGTTGTAAATCATGCTGCAATGAACATGCATGTGCAGGTATCTTTTTGGTAGAATGATTTGAGTGCCTCCAGGTATATTCCCAGGAGGATTGCCAGACCATATGGAAGGTCAATTTCTAGTTCTTTTAGAAATAACCACCCTGTTTTCCATAGAGGCTGAACTAGTTTGCACTCCGACCAGCATTGTAGAAAGCGTTCCCTTTTCTCTGTATCCTCACCAGCATCTGCTGTTTTTTGTTTTAACAATGATGGCCATTCTTACTGGAGTTAGGTGGTATCTCAATGTGGTATGGATTTGCGTCTCTCTGATGACTAATGAAGCTGAGTACTTTTTTGTGTGTGTTGGTTGTCCCTATACATTCTTTTGAGAAGTATCTATTCATGTCTTTTGCCCACTTTTTTAACGGGGCTGTTTGTTTTTGTTCTTTTTCTTTTTGGCATATATAAGTTCCTTGAGAATCCTGGTTGTTAGGTTTATGTCAGATATACAGTTGGCAAATATTTTTTCTCATTCTGTGGGCTATCTCCCCATTCTTCTAATGGTTTATTTTGCTTTGCAGATGGTTTCAGTTTAGGAAAAATACTCCATGCTCATGAATAGGAAGAATCAACATTGTTATGATGTCCATCCTATCAAAGACAACCTACAGAGTCAATGCAATACCCATTAAATTACTAACATCATTCTTCTCAGACCTGGAAATGTCAATACAGAAATTCAAATGAAAACATAAGTGACGATGAATAGCCAAAACAATCCTTAGCAAAATAAAAAAAAGCAGGAGGTATCATTCATTCAGATTTTAAATGTTACTATAAGGCTAAAATAATCAAAACAACCTGGTATTGGTAAAAGAACAAGTAAATAGACCAATGAAACAGGTTAGAGACTACAGAAGCCAACCCTCAATTTTTCAACCAACTCATCTTCGACAAAGCCTCCACCAACAACTACTGGGGAGAGGAAAACCTATTTAATAAATGGTGCTTGGAAAACTGACTGACCACATTCAGAAAATTGAAATAAGACCTCTACTTATCACTATACACAAAAATTGACTCCAGATGAATCAAGGACCTAAACACAAAGCCTTAAATGGTATGAATCTTAGAAAACGCAGAAGGCACCCTTACAGAAATCAGAATAGGCAACTAATCCAGCGGTCATTCTCTTGAGAAGTACAGATAATCAGAGTTCTTTACAAATAAGTCTTGTTTTCTAGAAATGAATCACTTTATTTACTTTTTTATTAATAAATTCTGACATACAACCTTTGATCAAAAGGTGCTTGTGAGAATAAAAACTACTTTCTATAAATTAGCTCTGTCGGATTTATTCTCAGACACTTATACACTGCTCGGAAGTGCTTGTCAAAATTCAAGAGACTTTTGACAAATGAGCCCTGTATGATTTTTGACTGAGGACATCTTATTTTCTGATGAATACTGCACAATGCTTAGCACAATGTAGGCAAATTAATACTTTCTGAATGATTGGACTACAAATTTATTATTACTGAGATTTTTCTTTTTCTTACTATTAGCCATTATAAATTTTTGGAAAAGAAATATTTATGAAATAAACCTTGCTTAAATGTTAGAGTAAATTACTCATTTTAAGAACATTGCATCAGTTTCACAGTTTTAATATTTGATCATGTTTCTAATTTACTGTTTGTTACAGGGTAGTACAAATTCAAAAGTTAATAAGTCAATGCTTTGCTGCATACATTTAAACCAAAATCAATCTCCAACTGAAATTTATTATTTGTGAAATGAATACAGTCATATTCGATACAAAGGAATGCTGTTTACAAATTTCTTCATGATTGCTAAAATATCTATTTATAAAAGGGAAACAGTAGTTTTCTGAAAAATGTTCATTGTACTATTAATTTCAAAGTTATATAAATACACATAATGTAAATTAAGATAAAGATCACAATATTCCATTGTTTAAAATGTGTATTCCATTTAGTGCTATCTGTCAGTACAGAATATAGAATTATTATTTATATACTAAACTCCTGATCAGAGAAGGAAATTATTTGTTGAAACTCTGAAGAAAAAATTTATGACTGAGAAAGGTCTAAACATGTTGTAAGTATTGATAAAAACTGTTTTAATAAACAGTGAGCTTTCTTACATCGTCTTTTTTTTTTTTTTAACCTGGCTGCTGTTTTTCACCCATTGATCTGAAATTAAGAAAAAAGCAAACTAAAATAAATATTAACCTAGAAAAAGCCCAGCCCGAAAAATTTACTTGAATTTATTATTGGATTCTCAAGCCAAATAAAATTTTTAATTTACTGTGTTGTCATATATAAACAGTTAACCATCTCATCATCAGATATATTAATTAGGAGAAGGAATTTAAATTCATTGGAAAGCAAGAAAAACATCTGTAAAACTTTTTTATGTTGATGCAATAAGTAAGGTTAATTTATTCATAATATGTAACTGCAAGAAAATTCATGACTGTGTTCCTCAATATTGGCATTATCTTTCAGGTTAATGTTGATATCTAAAAAGCAATTGTACAAATGTTGATAAGAATGTTTTGGTTAAAATACTGAAAATTAGTGATGTATTATTTTATTTTATTTCTGAATTTACAGGGACATCTCTTGGTTACTCAGAAAATTGAGAATAGTATTCATTGCAAAATATTGAAATGATAAAAAGTTATAAAATGTAAGAAGACAGTATAGATAAAAATTAAAATATGGGCAGTGGAAAAAATACCTTGAAACTATCAAAGAGTCTTCACCTTCTTATTTTTTAAAGCCAATATATTCAACCAAAATAATTGCTATAACCTGTGACTTTACACTATTTTAATCTGACAAAATGCCCTTATGAAATACATTGTGTTTGATAAATGCTATATGTACACATACATACACACATATAATTTAAAGTACTAATTAAAATCTGAATTAATACAGGTATGAGGTCAATAATCATTTTTCTGAATTGAGACTTTGATTTACAAAGATTTTATTATGTAAATCTGCATTCCATATCTATAGCATCCATTGGTAGTCCCTAGCAATATCTGAATATTTAAAGTTTA
The DNA here is from genome assembly GCF_000164805.1 of Carlito syrichta. Taxonomy (NCBI): domain Eukaryota; kingdom Metazoa; phylum Chordata; class Mammalia; order Primates; family Tarsiidae; genus Carlito; species Carlito syrichta. The sequence continues at coordinate 290,093 of NW_007253546.1, forward strand.
CTTAATTATTTTAAATACAAATTCAATCTCACATAATATCTCTAAAGTGTTTGGTAAACACATGCAACTCTGAACAGTGCAGTTGTGGAGTAGGGGTATAGGACATTTCATTACTGCAGAAAGTTTTGCTGGAAAGCCCAAATCCAGAACTTTTAACATAGGACTCACATTTTAAAAGGTCTTCTATTTGATGATCTGGTCTTCATTAACTATTCTATTTCATTCTAGAGAACATGAATGTTATATCTTACACAAGAAAGAGTTATTTTTATACTCAAAAACTTATCTTTGGTTACTGCAGATTTCTTATACTACACAAACTCACTATTTGATTAATACTTCCAGTTGGAAGCATTAAACCTTGACCTGGAATATACATGCCATATCCAAAAGTCCCTAAATGAACACTTAGCGAGTAGAGGAAAAGTATGGGAAGAATCATGTTTACACTTCCAAGTAGATGTAACCAGAGAAACAAAACTAGTAGGAATTGTACATTAAGGAACTTATTGCAAGAAACTGACTTATGTGATTGCGAGAGCTGGCAGGCCAAGTCTGGAATCCACAGGGAAACCAGGAGGAAAAGGATACTGAAACTTGTAGGCATAAACCAAAGTTCCCAAGCATTACTTCTTACCCAGGGGAGCGTCAACTCTGTGCTGAAGACCTTGCAACTGACTTACTGAACAGGGCCATTTGGATTATCTACAATAATCTCCCTTACTTAAAGTCAATTGATTGCAGACTTCAATTGCATTTACAAAATACTTTCACAGCAACACCTAAATTACTGTCTGATCAGAAAACTGGGAGCTCTAACTTAACCAAGTTGACACGTAAGGGAAAAAAAAAAAAGATGTTTCATAAATTGAGCAAGAATTCTGAGCCCATGATGACATTTAACCTATGGGTTGATAGAGTGTGTTTTCTAACATGGCATGAAATGAAGCACTGTAGAATAGAATTCTTTTTCTTTTATCAAAAATATTCTATCTCTAACTAAAATTTTACAACTTAAAAAAATTCTACTTTCCGTACTTCTGAATTTGTTATACATAGAAAAAAAAGTCAAACTAAGTGTTTACATAAGTAGGTCCCCTTGTTTTATATACCACTTCAAAATTCCCTTCTTTCTTTAAAGTTATATTTTTAATATGAGAGGATACCACAAAAACTGAGATTTGTTTATTAAAAAATTGTGTATTTATTCTTACATATTTAAACTTAAGTCACCTTCAAAATACCCTTTGTTTGCTACAATACACCTATCAACAAACTTTTTCCACTGCTCAAAACAGTTTTTTAATTCATAAATTTTGATGCCCTCTTGTGCTTCTGCTGTCTTTTGTTTCACCTCTTCCACAATGGCAAAATGATTTCCTTTAAGGACTTTTTTTCATCTAGGGAAACAAAAAAAGTCACTGGGGTAATTATGGTGACTGGGGAGGGTGGGGTATAGTGTAGTAACTTTTTTGGTCAAAAACTGCTAAACACTCAGTGAGGTATGGGCAGGATGGCAAATCACCCATTATGAAATGGGAAACCCATTGAAAGACTCTCAAACAAAAAGTTTGCTGAAGTTGAATGCAGTTTCTCACAACAATGTTAGCTGATATATTGATGCCTATGTCTACTAAGAACATGTATCTTGCAGGGGAAGTGAATACTACAAAAAGTCTACCTTCCAAAATGTAATTCCATTTTTTTGGGGGGCCCCCTTGTATAATATATAATTCAAAATGCTTTGGCAGAAATTGAAAAACATTTTAGGGTGTCTTCTTGTGTATTGCTAGGAAAGTTTTCATCTTTTTTAAATTGCAGTTTGGCTCAGATATACACAGAAGAAACATAAAGTTGCATATCAAGACCTGAGAACTCAGGAAACACAACCCAGAACTATTATTTCACCCATTTTTTCCTGCAAAATAAAATTGTTTTATAGAGATGGATAGTCTAATTATTCTCTTCTACTTAATTTTCATTTTGACCAATGTTCTAATCTTATTGCAGTTCTAACTCTAATTCTTTCTTTCTTTAAAAGAAGTTCAAAGAAAGGTCGGGAAGATGGTAGCCGAGCCAGTTGGACTATGCGAGTCCCCATGTGAATGAGTGAGTGTATGGAAAATTTTGTGGACATGCTGGTGAGCGAGTGGGTGTGTGAGTGGCTGACTGAGTGAGGGCAAGGGAGTTAGTGGCCAGGACTCTCCTGGTGCAGCAGCTGATGCCACAGCTACTGGGTTTGGACCCAAGTGACTCCGAAGATGCAGAAGCTGATTGCCATTTTCTTTTTCTTTGTTTCTTTCTTTCTTTTTTTAAAAAAATAAACAAACACTCTCGGGGAAGAAAATACTGAGAGAGACTGTCTAAGTGGGGTCTCATGAGCAAGTTGCCAGGACCCTATTGCGACAGCTGGTGCTGCAGCTTCACTGCTTCATCCCTGGCTCGTACCAGGTCACAGAAGTTGAGTGCCATTATTTTTTTTTAAACAGACAAAAGTTTTCCTGCAAGAAAGTGGTGGAGAGAAACCATCACGGCAGGCTCTCCCTCAAGATTGCAGCAGGTGAAAGACTACCGGCTCTGGCTTTGCCTCACTATTTCAGCACCTGGCAGGGCACTGGCAGCAGGGGCTGGGAGGGAGTCCAGAGGCAAAGTCCCATGAAAGAGGACAAGAGAGGCACCCCACCACCATTTTGAAGGTGGGGCAGGAAATTGCTCTGACTTCCTCAACACAGAGCAACAGACCCAATCTCTGACTGGCGGATCAACTACTCAGGGATTGATAGTGACCCACAGGGAATATCCTGAAGGAACAAACTTCAGAGGAACCTGATGACTGCTGAGTTCCAGGCTCCCCACCCCCTACCCTGATACAGTCCCAGGACAAAGGATGTGGCCAGAAAAAGATGAGGAAGAACTCTAAAGAGATCTGTGGTGAGTTCAGGGCTGACCCAAACCCCCTCCTCCTCAGCAATCCTCTCAACATCAGACCCACACAGCTGGGACACAACGGAGAGGGACAAACGAAGACGGAGCCTGAACAACAGTCGTAATAGGAGAACTCTATTCAGGATAGGCTTTACTGGGGCACCCCCTGTGAGACAATCCCATACCTCCCCACAGGAGGAGATCTCCCTGAGAGTGAGAGAGGAGGGCTGCAGACCCACCCACCTCCACAGCCCCTCCTCCTTCCTTGCTTCTGACACTGAGGAGACAGTGAAAAAGGTGACTCTGAAGAAGAGACCTGATTAGAGGAACAATTACAGAGCCTGCCATAAGGGGACAGGCTTTTTGTTTTTTAAAAAAAATTTCAATTTTTAAAAAAACTTTTTAAACTTTTTTGACTGTTTATTAGTTTATCTATTTTAAAAATATTTTTCCTTTGTGCATGAATGTGTATGTGAGGGTTTGATCTGCATCTCCCAAAACTATTTTTCTTTTCTTTTTTTTGTTTCTTTCTTCCTGTATTTGTTGTTTTCTGTTTATGTGTGTAGGTGAATGATTGACTGTTCATCTTTGAATTTTGTTGTTGTTGGTTTGTTTATGCTCTTTTGCTCTTCTGGGTTTTCTATTTTCATTGTTAATAGTTTAAGGTGTGTGTCAATATATGTATAAGGATTCAACCTGAATTTCTGACCCCCACCCCTGGGCTTTCTGTTTTTCTTCACTTTGTGCTAGGCATGTGTATGTGCTTAATTTTCTTGCTTTTTTGTTGTTGTGTGTTTTGCTTGACTGTGTTGTTATTCTAGTTTATTTTGGGGTGTGTGTATCTCTCTATGTGTGTGTGTGTGTGTGTGTGTGTGTGTGTGTGTGTGTGTGTGTGTGTGTATGTTCAGTTGTGTTTTGCATTGGTTTCTACCTTTCATTATCATACAGAGTGGTGGTACAGAGTGGGTCTCAGGGAACACACACCACAATAAGTTAGCATTGTAACTTGCAAGTAGTTCCTGAATCCTAGCATGCCATCCCTACTTTATTCGAATTTCAAAAACTACAAAAGACAGCAAAGCTTCCCATTCATCACCCTATTTCAAAATAGAGCAAATCAAGAGACTAGATCAGGGAAGAATAGAGGACTGAGCAAACATCAGAAGGGAAAGCCTCTCCCACTGACACTGAATAATAGAACTAAAGAGAAAAATAAGAGATCTGTCACAGATGAGGAAAAACCAAAAGAAAACCTCAGGCAATTTCAAGTGTATCAAAGACAAAACTCCTGAAAAATCAGACCTTGGTTCCCAAACAATGGAAGTTACCAATGGCTGGTCCCAGAATATGAAAGGAATTAAGGAATGGATGAAAAGAGTGAATAAGACTCAAGAAAGGTAAGATGTAACACTGAAGTAATTTGTAACAGAGATTTTGACAATAAAAAATTTCATTCAGGAAATAAATAACAAGATGACAAGCATGGAAAGCAGAATTAATTAGCTGAAGAAAGAACCTCAGAACTTGAAGACAAGAACATAGAATTAACCCCATTTGTAAAAAAATAGAAAGAAGACTTAGAAAGAAAGCACAAAGCCTACAAGAGATGTGTGATTATATCAAGAGGCCAAACCTGTGCCTGATTGGTATCCCAGAAAAAGAAAGGGAAATGGAGAACAACTTGGAGCAAATCTTATAGGAGGTAATCCAAGAAAACTTTCCCCATCTCACCAGCGATGTGACCATCCTAGCACAAGAGATACAGAAAACCACCACAAGATATCAAATGAGAAGACCAATCCTAAGACACATAGTAAATTGCCTACAAAAATAGTCACAACAGAAAACATCCTAAAGACAGCAAGAGAGAAATGTCAGAATACTTATCGGGGAAAACCAATCAGAATGGCAGCAGACCTATCAGCAGAAACACTACAAGCAAGAAGGGATTGGAGCCCTATATTCAAAATCCTCAAAGATAAATTCTTCAACAAATAATTTCCTATTCAGACAAGTTCAGCTTCAACAGTGATGGAGAATTAAAATCCTTCCTAGACATCCAATCCCTAAGAGAGTATGCAGCTTGCGGACCAGCTTTACAGGAGACACTTAAAAAGGTATTAAGCACAGAAGAAAGGGGGAAAAAAAGGAATGATCACACACTGCCCAAGAGAACAACAGAGCACAGAATCAAAGAGAATACAGCACAACAAGAAACTTGAAAATACACACACACGTTAGCTCTAAAGCCAAAAGAAAACAAGCAAACAAAGAAAAATTTTCATAAGAATCTCAGACAGCAATAATCAATCACATTTCAATAATCAGCCTGAATGAGAATGGACTAAATGAACCACTGAAAAGACACAGGATGGCAAACTGAATATAAAACCATGACCCATTTATTTATTGCATCCAGGAGACTCATCTCACTAAAAAAGATGCACACAGACTCAAAGTTAAAGGATGGAAAACAAGTTTCCAGGCAACAGATTACAAAAGAAGGGAGGAGTTGCGATCTTAATACCAGGCAAAACAACCTTTAAGCTATCAAAAATTAAAAAGATGCAAAAGGACACTACATAATGAGAAAAGGTTCAATCTATCAACAAGAAATATCCATCCTAAACATATATGAACCCAACACAGGAGCACCAGCATTTATAAAGAAACTACTAAGTAAACAGAAAAAGATATTGACTCTAACATTATTATAGCAGGGGATTTGAATACTCCAAAAACAGTCCTAGATAGATCATCAAGGCAAAAAATCAACAAGGAGATCCAGAACCTAAACTTAACACTTGACCAAATGAACTTAATAGATACCTACAGACTATTCCACCCAAAAACCACAAAATATACCTTCTACTCATCACCACGTGGAATGTACTTTAATATCGCTCACATGCTTGGCCATAATTCAAGCATAAATGAAATCCATAAGGTTGAAATCAGGCCATGCACATTCTCAGACCACAGTGGAATAAAAAAATACCAACACAAATAACATTTTCCCAAAGGCCACAAACACATGGGGACTAGACAGCACGATGCTGAACAACTACTTAGTCAACACTAAAAATCAATGCAGAAATTAAAAGATTCCTGGAAACAAATGAAAATGAAGAAATATCTTACCAAAACATTTGGGATGTCATGAAATCAGTACTAAGAGGGGAATTTATATCTCTATGAGCACATATCAAGAAAACAGAAAGATTACAAGTGGAGAGCCTCACAAATCAGTTAAGATAGCTGGAAAGAGAAGATCACCAAAATCCCAACTTTAGCAGAAGAATACAAATCACAAAAATAAGAGCCCAAAAACAAGACATAGAGGACAAAAATATCATAGATAACATCAACAAAACAGAAACCTGGTTCTTTGAAAGAATTAACAAGATTGATGGGCCCCTAGCTAGAATGACCAAGAAAAAGAGAGAAAAAGCCCAAATAAACACAATCAGAAATACAAAAGATCAAATCACAACTGATTCCAGAGAAATACAAAAGATTATCAGAGATTACTATGTACACCTAGATAGAAACAAACTTGATAACCTAAATGAAATGAAGGACTTGCTGACATCACACAAATGCCCCAGGTTGAAACAAGAAGACATTGAGATGCTAAGTAGAACAATAACAACCCAGGAAATTGACTCTGTCATACAAAAACTACCTACCAATAAAGCCCTGGAATGGATGGTTTTCCAGCAGAATTCTACAAAACGCACAAGGAGGAGCTGATACCATTCCTATTGAAAGTATTCCAGGCAATTGAGAATGATGTAATTCTCCCAAAATCATTTTATGAAGCTATTATCACACTGATACCCAAACCAGGTAAAGATTCAACAAAAAAAGAGAACTGCAGGCCAATATCCCTTATGAACATAGCTGCAAAAATCTTCAACAAGATTTCAGGAAATCGGATCCAAAAACACATCTCAAAAATCATCTATCAAGATCAAGTAGGCTTCATTCCCAGAATGCAGGGCTGGCTCAACATTCACAAGACCATAAATGTAATTAAATACATCAATAGATGTATAAACAAGAACCACATGATTATATCATTAGTTGCAGAAAAAGCTTTTGATAAAATTCAGCATCCCTTCTTGATAAAAACCCTCAAACACCTAGGTATGGAAGGAACATACTTCAAAACAGTACGTGTCATCTACGATAAACCCACAGCTAACATACTACTAAATGGACAGAAACTGGAAACATTTCCCTGAAAAGTGGAATAAAACAAGGCGGCCCACTCTCACCCTTCTTTTTCAATATTGTGTTGGAAGTCCTAGTTTGAGTAATTAGACAAGAGAAGAAAATCAGAGGATCCAAACAGGAATAGAAGAAGTCTAGTAAACCCTCTTTGATGATGATACGGTCCTATACCTTGAAAATCCAAGAGAATCTGTCAAAAACCTGCTTTTCCTGATAAAGGACTTTGGCAAAGTCTCAGGGTACAAAATAAATGTGCAAAAGACAGTTGCATTCCTACACACCAACAACAAGCAGGCAGAGACCCAAATAAAAAGCACAATCCCATTCACAATAGCCACAAAAGAAGTGAAATACCTCGGCATCTTCCTATCCAGAGAAGTGAAAGATCTTTGCAATGAGAACTACAAAACGCTGCTCAAAGAAATCCTAGAAGACACAAACAAATGGAAAAATATTCCATGCTCATGGATAGGAAGAATCAACATCATTAAAATGTCCATCCTACTAAAGGCAATCTACAGATTCAATGCAATACCCATTAAGTTAGCAACATCAGTCTTCTCAGACCTGGAAATGACAATACAGAAATTCATCTGGAAACATAAATGACAATGAATAGCCAAAACAATCCTTAGCAAAAGAAAAAAAAGCAGAAGGTACTACACTTCCAGACTTCAAACTTTACTATAAGGCTACAATAATCAAAACAGCCTTGTATTGGTACAAGAACAGACACTTAGACCAATGGAACAGGATAGAGATTCTGGAAGCAAAGCCTCAATTTCTCAACCAGCTCATATTTGACAAAGCCTCCAACAGCAACCAATGGGGAGAGGAGAACCTATTCAGTAAGTGGTGCTGAGAAAACTGGCTGATCACATGCAGAAGATTGAAACAGGATGCCTAACTCTCACCATACACAAAAATTAACTCTAAATGAATCAAAGACCTAAATGTAAAACCTCAAACCATAAGAATCTTAGAAAACACAGGAGACACCTTTATGGAAATTGGAACTGGCAACCAATTCCTATTCAGAACTCTAAATGCCCATACTTTAAGAAATGAGATAGACAAGTAGGATCTCATCAAACTAACGAGCTTCTGCAAAGCAAAAGAAACCATCAAGAGAGCAGAGAAACAGCACACAGAATGGGAAAAAATATTTGCCAACTGTATATCCACAAAGGCCTAACATCTAGGATCTCTAAGGAACTCAAATGTGCTGAAAGGAAAAAAAAACAAACAGCCCCATAAAAAAGTGGGCAAAAGACATGAATAGACTCTTCTTAAAAGAAGATATATGGGTAGCCAATACACACATGAGAAAGTGCTCAGCCTCACTCATCGTCAATGAAATACAAATCAAAATCACATTGGGATACCATTCTAACCCCAGTAAGAATGGCCACAGCAACAAACACTGGCAAGGATGCAGAGAAAAAGGAATGCTTCTACACTGCTGGTGGGAATGTAAACTAGTGCAACTGCTTTGGAAGACAGTGTGGTGATTTGTGAAAGAACTAGAAACTTACTTGCTATATGACCCAGCAATTCCCCTATTGGAAATATATGTAGAGGAACTCAAATCATTCTACAAAAAAGATACCTGCACACGTATGTTTCTTGCAGCTCTATTCACAATGGCAGAAACACGGAACCGAACATTTTGCCCCTCGAAGCTGGACTCTATTAAAAAAATGTGGTACATATACACAATGGAATATTATGCAGCCACAAAGAAGGACAAACTTATGAACTTTGCAGCAACTTGGATGGATTTAGAGTTGATCATACTCAGTGATCTATCATAGAAACAAAGAACAGAGTACCGTATGTTCTCACTCATAAGTGGACCTTGAACAATTATAATACTATAAGAAACGGATTTGCAGTAGTGGGAAACTGTCAGTGGGGGCGGTAGGATTGGTAGTTGAGAGAAACTGCTAGGGGAGAGAGGGACATACCTCATCAACAAGGGTAACTGTATAATCAATGTTTGAATAGCTAACATCTTTATAATAAAACTAAATAAATTAATTAAAAATATAAAAATATAAAAAAAGAAGTTCAAAGATAATAATAGAGAGTAAAACTTAATGTCTATTATCCAAAAATAGTGTTATTTTTAATCAAATAGTGCATTTGTTTCAAGACACCTAATTTTTGTTTGTTTTGTTTGAGTTGAGGTCTCAATCTGAAGCACAATCACAGCTCACAGCAGCCTCAAGCTCCTGGACTCAGGTGATCCTTCCACCAAAGCTTCTGCCTAATTTTTTGTAAAGACAAGATCTCACTATGTTGCCTAGTCTCTAACTCCTGGGTTCAGGCAATCCTTCTACCTCACCCACTCAGGTACTGAGATTATAGTTGTGAGCCCCCTTGCCTGTCTAAGGTGCTTAGTATTATTTGCAACATTTATCTAAGATATAAGGTGTTTGTCAATCACTTTACAGAATACATGAAAAAATATGTTTTTGTTAAAAAAGAAACAAAAAGAGAAATAGAATTTAAAGAAAATGAGTTATTTTTAATTGATAAGGGAAAGCCAAGGTCCTGAGATTTAGTCTAAGGAGTTTAATGTTTGACTTCCCATTCCATGATGTAAATTCAAAAAACTAGGTAACTACCTTTTTGTTTCTTTTGAAACTTATCCTTACATATTTAAGATAATAATGGTTACTTTCAAGATAAAAGTATTTAGTATTTACAACAAAATACAAATACTTTTTTTGCAAATTTATTCTTTCAAATACAGTGTTTGAGCAACCGATTTTTAAATGTTTGTTTAACTTCATGGCCAAGTAGAAAAACCTTACCACAGTACGTTCCTTAACATCAAAAAGATCTCAGCCTAGAGGGAAGAACTAGGAATTCATGTATACTTTGATAACATCAGAGGAAAAATAACATGCTGCTATGAAAGTCAATAAAAAAGATCTTCATAGGTTTAGGTATGGGAGTGGGTGAGTTTGATGATAATGAAACACACTTTTATTGGAAATATTGTTCAAGTTGAGCCTTAAAATGAAACGACAGGTACAACGTATTTACTGAAAAAAAGAAGTGTTGAGATAGAATGGTTCTGGGGAAGAGAGTTTTTGATAGGGAAAAGCAAGTACCAAAGACTGTCTTCAAGGAACATTATGTGTTTAGCAAAAGAAAATATTTTAGTGATCACCATAGAGTTTGGAGCAGTAGAACTGGTGGGTCTTAGTAACAAATAAGGTTGTGAATTATCTTGTATAACTCAGCAGGTATTTTACACTTTTATGTTAAAATATGATTTGTTAAATTTACAATGTTTGTGGGACATTCGTCCATATTTTGGCCTTTCATCCCCAAATCTCAATGACCCCATTCCTGGATCCATAATCTAGACCATATCATCCTCAACTGAACCATCTCTGAAATTCATTTTCAAGCTCTGTGCTTTCTAAAAACCACCCACTTTCTAGGTCACTTACTCTGTTACTCCCAATTAAAAATGTATGTTTTGACTTTTTTCGGATCTATAATTCATTGAACCTACTATGTTTTCCTCTTTAACTTAAGTTTTTCCATATGCAGCTTAGATTTATTTGTGCAGTATTACAATCATGGCTTAGTAAATAGGCTTGGCAAATGGCCTTTCTATTTTTATATCATTAGTTTGAGGTATAAGAGTATTTAAAATTATAATAATAACACTCAAATCAATCTCCTTGTTAGCTCTCATGCTTGGCTCAAATCATAATAAAGAGACTAATTTTAAAATGTTAATTGCAATTATTACATTTTTGTCACAGATCCTTTGGAGTTTCCAATTTATATCTCTACCCTGAGATGCAAGCTGACAAAACCTTCTCATATAGTATCTCTAGTTGTTGTTGTAGAGAGGATGAAAATTATGCTATGGTTTTTCAAGCTTTACCCAGAAGTAACATATGTCAAATTTGTCTATATGTGGGGAAAATTAAAACAAGTCATATAATTATACTTATTTTCAGAGGTGGGGAAGAACAATGATATTAAGTGCCTGGAGGGGAAGATAACTGTGGAATTCATAAAAAGTCCTAATTACCATCATGTTTGACCAAATTTAGTCCTGCTTAGTTCCAGGAAGCTGTTTATTCTTTCTCTTCATTTTAACACGTAAAAATTGCCAAGAAAATAAACATATAAACAAACAAAAACTTCTTTAAAAGACTTATTTTTTCACTTACAATTCATGATGATGAGTAACAAATGAGCCCTGAATATTATCTAGCAATCCTGCTATACTCTCTTACAATGTATAAGTCCCTACTATGCAAAGAAAATATTTCACACTCATCGCTTTTCAAAACTCAACTTCTCTCACCTGACTCTGATGATGATATTGTTCTATATTTACTGAGAAATTATAAGCAATCAGTCAGGAACGGTTTAATATTCCTATATTAATATCGAATAATCTACCAATCACAACCCTCTATTGTAATGAATGACTCATGTATGAATCCATCAATGTCCAAATCTGCCATGTGTGTCATGGATCCTGCTCTTCATACTTTATAAAGAAAAGTTCTCCATTTCCTCCTCTTCTCCTTTTAACAGTTTCTCACTCTTCTGTATCATTACAAGAGTATATACACAGCACAGTTGGTCCCATATTCTATTTAATAATTTTTCAAAAGAAACAACAAAATTAAGCAAATAACATTTGCAAGATGGCAGGAGCTTCCAGTGATTATCCCCTTATAGAAACATCAATTTGAACAACCATCAGCACATAATAATAATTTTATAAGAGATAATAAATATAGGTGAAAGGTTACAACTGCTAGATGTAGCACAAAAATAAGAAAAGATACAGTGAAAAGGGTAAGAAGGACATCATCATATTACTTACATCACCTTTCCCTCAAGCTTGCACAACACAACACAGAAAGGGATTCCCTTCATGTGGGAGAAGCAGAATTATCACCTAACTTCAGCTTAGACCCAGCACCTTGCCTACCATTGTAGACCCCAGTGGCAGGTCAGCACCCTCAAGTCCAGGAACTAGGTTCTCACCTGTATAACTGCAGAACAAGGTGCCAGGCAAGTCCCCATGAATTCACACATCAGACTTACCTCAGCAACAAGTAAACTCTTACCTAAATATAATTAATTTAAATTTAAATGACTTAAATTATCCAGTCAAAAGACATACAGTGTCAGTATGATTACAAAATACTTCCAACTATATTCTGCCTGCAAGAGACTTATTTCACTTTTAAGGACTAGAGTAAAAGTGAAGGGATAGAAAAAGATATTTCATGCAAATGGTAGCCAAAAAGGAGCAGAGAGTAGAGGAGGAATAAAAATAAATTTTAAGTCAAAAACTGTAAATTGAGGCAAAGATTATTACATAATGATAAAGGAGTCAATTTATTAAGAGAATACAACAATTGTAAATGTATATGGACTCAACATCAGAGCACTTAAATCTCTGAAGCAAATATTAACAGAACTGGAGGGAAAAGTAGATAGCAGAACAATAATGGTAAGGAACTTCAATATCCTATTTTAAACAATAGATAGAATATCCAGACATAAAATAAATAAGCAAACAGTGGACATGAACAACACTATAGACTAAATGGACATATACAGAACATTGCTACCAACAGCATTGGGGTACACATTCTTCTCAAGTGCACATAAAACATTCTCCATAATAAGTCATATGCTAGGGTATAAAATAAGTCTTAACAAACTTAGAAGTTTGAAATAATATAAAATATCCCTACTGTTTACAGTGGTAGGAAACTAAAAATTAATAACAAGAGCAAACTTGGAAATTTCACAAATATGTGGAAATCAAGCAATATGTTCCCAAGTAAACAATGGGTCAATGAAATAATTAAAAGATAAATGAAAAAATATTTTTACCTAAACATAAAAGAAAACACAAATACCAAAACTCAGGTTGTGCAACAAAAGCAATTCTAGAGGTTATAGTGATAAATGCCTACACTAAGAAAAAATACAAATCTCAAATAAACAGCCTTACTTTAGTATAACTTAAAAATCTAGAAAAAGAACAGATTAAAACCAAAGTTACAAGGAAGGGTATAATAATAATAATAGAAGCAAAAATAAAATAAAATAGCATTTAGGGAAGCAACATAAAAGAGGAATGATAAGGTGTGAAAGTCTGTCACCCCTCTCCCCAAAATTCATCTGCTGAAATCCTAACCCTCAAGGTAATGTTAGAAGATGGAGTCTTTTGAAAGATAATTATGCCATGAGGTCAAAATCCTCATTAGTAGGATAAGTACTCTTACAAAATAGGCCCAAGGGAGCTCCTCCATTCATTCTACCATGTGAGAACACAAAAATACCATCGATAAACCAGAAAGAATATCCTCATCAACCAACAAATCTACCTGTTCCTTGATTTTTAATTTTCTAGCCTCTGATACTGCGAAAAATAAATTTATATTTTTTATAAGATACTCAGTTTATATTTTATCATAGTAGCTTATATGAACAAAGACCAAAAAAAAAAAATTGTTACTGATGGTAGGTGCTGTTATAACAAATACCTAAACTGTGGATGTGGCTTTGGAACTGGATAATGAGTAGTTAGAAGAGTTTTGAAGTGCATGCTAGAAAAAGCTGCATTGTCATTAACAGGCCACAAAGAGTGATCCTTTCCATAAGAAGTGAAAAGATGTAGAGAAAAATCTCAATCTTCTTAGAAAATATCTAAGAGTTTGTGAACAGAATGTTGGTAGACATATGGACAGTAAAGGTCTTTTTGATAAGGCCTCAGAAGAAATTAAAAGCCTATCACGGGAACATGGAGATGAAGTGATCGTTAAATATATATATGTGTGTGTGTATGTATGTATGTATGTTATTTGCCTTTATATATAAAGGCAAAAGCAAAAACTCTCTGAAATGTATTAATGCTCTAGTGTTTTTTGTGGAAGGTAGAACTTAAGAATAATAAAATAGGAATATTTGGCTGAAGGAATTTCTGAGCAAAGTGCTGAAGGTGTGATTCGTCTGTTCCTGACTGCTTACAGTAAAAAGAAAGAAGAGAGTAACAAATTAAAGACAGAATTTATAAGCAAAAGGGAAGTGAACCTTAAAGATTTGAAAAATTATCAAACTGTCCATATAGAAAAGAGTGAAAGAAATGTTTGGGAGAGTACACTAGTATGTGACCAAGCAACTGTCTGATAAGGATATTAGTATGGATTAGCCAGATGATATTCATCAAAGCAATGGAAGGACGACTGCAAGGTTTTTTTGGACATTAATTATTAAGCTGCCGCTCCTATCAAATCTTAAGTGTAAAGCCTGGGGATAGAAGAATTTTAAATGAGGAGTCACACACAGGTGCCAGCTAGACCCACGTACTTGCTGCCCAGAACTAATACAAAGCACTACTCCACAATTTCTGGCACTGAACTCTTTGGCTGTCTGAAGTATGGTTTTAGTGGGCCCAGATGTGATACAGGCTATGGTAGATGACTTTTCACAGGGCATATGTAACAAACCCTGGTGGTAATTGCATAGTACCATCTCCTCTGGAATGTAGAGTATACAAGCCTTGGAGGTGTGGTACCTCCACCTAGATTTTGAAAGATGAAGTTGCCCAAAGCCTCAGGCCAATGACTCATGCTGAAGGTTACTGTGATGAGGAGGCATGGAGAAAGTCATCACTCAGACAACGCTTAGTAGAGGCAGATGAGATGAGTCTGCAACCAAGATCTACTAAACGTAGAACCTCTATGTTTAGTAGAGGCTGATGAGCTGAGTCTGCAACCAAGATCTAGAACTAAATGCATGTGACTCCAACTTAAGAGAGCCACAGGTATGCCATTCCAACCCATGAGAGCTGAAGTGTAGACTATGCTCAGAAAAGCCACAGGAGCATGGTTGCCCAGAGTCTTGGGGACCCAATCGCTGTCCTAGTGTTTCCAGAAGATGAAACATTGAGTCAAACACAATTATTCTCAAAGCTTAAGATTAAATATGGTTTGTCCTGTTGAGTTTGGAACTTATTTGGGACTTATTAATTTTTTCTTTTTTCACAATTTTTCCTTTTAGAATTGAAATATCTCTCCTGTGCCTGTCCTTCCATTGTATTTTGGAAACACATAACTTGTTTGATTTTGCAGATTCACAGTTGGAGGACAATATACCTCAAGATGAATCATACTTTGAGTCTCTTTCATATCTGATTTAGATGATATTTAAAGGAGACTTTGGAGTTAAATTCAGAGTTAATGCTGGAACAATACTTTTGGGTCTATTGGATAAAATTCGGCATTTTTCACAGGTGAAAAAGGTGAATTTTGTGGGAGGAGCCAGAAAGCTGTGGTTTAAATGTTTGTAACTCCTCCAAAATTCATTAGCTGAAATCTGAACACCAATGTGTTGGTGTTAGGAGGTGGAGCTTAGAGGAAGTGATTAGGTCATTAGGACATAACCCTCATGAATGGGATTAGCAAGATAGCTGCATTGCCTTTCCTCCAAGTGAGAACACAACAAGAAGATACTATGAATGAACCAGAAGTTGGGGCTTGACCAGACATTGAATCTGTTGACATCTTTGTTCTTGGACTTGTCAGCCTCTAAAATAATGAGAAATAAATTTATGTTATTTATAAATTACTCAGTCTATGGTATTTTGCTATAGCAGCCTGAATGGGACTAAGACACCACATTAACAGATTGAAGAAAACAAATTATAAGGATATCTCAGTATATACAGATCAAGCATGAGACAAAATTCAAAATCTTTTCTTGATAAAAACTCTCAACAAAGTGTAGTAGGAATTTACCTCAGCTTAATAAAGGCCATATATAACAAGCCAAAGCTAGCATCATACTTAATGGTGAAAAGCTGAAATGTTTTCCTCTGAGCTTAGTAACAAGACAAAAATGCCCACTCACATAACTTTAACACAGCATCATACTGAAAGGCCTAACCAGAGAAATTAACCAAGAAAAAAGAAAAGGCAACCAAATTAAAAAGGAATAAATGAAATTGTCTCTGTTTATAGATAACAGAATTTTCCATTATCCTCAAAACTCCACCAAATTTACTAGCATTAACAAGCAATTTCAGTCAAGTTACAGGACACAACATTAACATACAAAAATTCCTTGCATTCTATACACTAACACCAAGCTACTTGAAAAATAAATTAAAGACACAAGTCTATTTACAAAATAATCAATAAAAATATGAATAAAATTAACCAACAAGTTGAAAGGTCTGTACACTGAAAACTATAAAATGTTGATGAAAGAAATAGAAGACACAAATAAGTGGAACGATATCCTGTGTTTATAGATGGGAATAACTAGTATTGTTAAAATGATCACAGTCTCCAAAGCAATTTACAGATTCTGTAATTTCTATCAAAATTTTAATGACATTTTTCACAGAACTAATATTTAGTCTTAAAATTTGTATGAAACTGCAAAATCCTGAATTGCCAAAGCAGTCTTGAACAAGCATAACAAAACTAGTGCATTACACTATCTAAATCTAAAACATTCTACAAAACTAGAGTAATCAACAAGTATGCTAATGACATAACACAAATATGCAGAAGAATTTCACATAATAGAAAACTCAGAATTAAATACAAAGATTTATGGTCAATTGATCTTGACAAAGATTTCAAGAAGATACAATGGAGAAAGTATTGTTTTTGTCAATAAATAGTGTGAGAAAACGAAATATTCACATATGAAAGGATGACATAATACCTTTATCTCATATCATATACTGAAATCAACTAAACATGGAGTTAAGACTAAACATGAAACTTGAATCTGTAAAATTTCTAGAAGAAAACAATGAGAAAAATTTCTTAACATTGGTTTTCCCAGTGAATTTTTTTGGGGGTATGTCCTCAAAATCACAAGCCATGAAAGAAAATTAATCAATGTGGTTACATCAAACTAAAGGTTTTGCACAGTAAAGGAAATAATTTGGAAAATATTTTAAACTACACATATGATAAGGTGCTAATATCTAAACTACATGAGGAACTCATAAAACTCAATAGTAAGAAAACAAATAACTAAACTAAAAATTGTCAAAGGATCTGAATATATATTTCTATAAAGAAGACATAGAAATGGTCAGCAGGTATATGAGAAAATGTTAAATACTACTAATCATCATGGAAGTGCAAATCAAAACCTCAATGAGCTATGACCTCACACCTGTTCGAATGACTATTATAGAAAAAGATACCAAGTGTAGGCAAGGATGTGGAAAAAAACATTATAGGTGAGGATGTAAATTGGCATAGCTACTATGGAAAATAATGGATATTTCTCAAAAATTAAAAATAGAACTATCTTATGACCCAGCAATTCTACTTCTGGACATATAGACAAAAAACAAAAATGAAATCAGTATCTTGAAGGCATATCTGCATGTTCCTATTCATGGGAATGCTATTTACCATAGCTAATATGTAGAATAAACCCAAGTGTCCATTAATGGATGAATGGTGTCGTAGACTGTTCAGGCAGCTATAAAAATATATCATATATATTGGCTTATAAATATCATATCATTGGCTTATAAATAACATAAATTTATTTTCACAGTTCTGGATTTTGGGAAGTCCAAGGGCATTGTTGATGACTAGTGAATGCCCACTTTTCTGGTTCTTAAATCTTGCCTTTTCATGTTGTCTTCACATGATCAGAAGGGTGAGGGAGCTTACTTGAGTCTCTTTTGTAAGGATACTAATTTTATTCATGTAGACTCTGCCCTCTTTACCTCATCACCTCCCAAAGCCCCACTTCCTAAAACTGTTACCTCGAGGTACTTCAGCACATGAATTTTGGCCAGACATAGATAATCAAAGCATATGAAATAAAGAAAACGTATTACACACACGCAAATACATACCCATGCACAATGAAATATTATCAAGCCATAAGAAAGAAATAAATCCTGCCATTTTAAACAACATAGATGAATCTGAAGGACATTATGCTGAATTAAATAAGTCAGGCACAGTAAAACAAATACTTTATGATCTCATTTATATGTAGAATCAAAAAAAAACTAAACTACTTGAAGGGTAAAGTAGAGAGGTGGTTGCCAGGGGCTTATTCATGGAGAAATGGAGAGATGTTACTCAAAGTATACAAAGCTTCAATTATGCAAGATGAATACGTTCTGGAAATCTAAAGTACAGCATGGTGACTATAGTTTATAATACTCTATTGTACACTTGACATTTGTCAAGATGAATCTTCAACAATTTCTCACATGTATATGCATGTGCATATGCTCGTGCACGTACACACACACTATATTTAACTCTGTGAGGTGATGGAGGTGTCAATTAGCTTGGTTGAGGCAATCATTTCACAATGTATAGAAATACCAAAAGTAAATAAATATATATATAATGTATAGAAATGTATAGAATTTCCAAATGTATAGAAATACCAAAAATAAATAAATATAAATAAATAAATATATATATATATATATATACACACACACACATATATATATAGAATATTTTATTTGCAATTATACCTCAAAGAAACTAACGGGGGAAAAAACAAAACCAACAAAGTCAACTATAAATATTTCTGGTTTAACTCTATGGCTATCTCTGACGTAAGCTCAATCTTTCACTTTCCATCACAGCAAAACTCTTAAAAGAGTTTTGTCTAGCATCTGACTACTGTTGTTCACTTCCCATTCTCTCCACAATGTACTGTCATTGAATGTGTTCCCGATCACTGCAGAAATTTTTTCACTTCAAACTTTCCATTGGCTTCTACGCTTTTAAGTACCTATCTTGCTTGACTTCCTCTGCCACATTAGACATAGGTGACTCTACTGCCTCTTTGAAACTATTTCTTCTTTTGTATTCCAGATATCCCCCTACCTCAATGATCTTTCTTAATTTTTGTCTTAGCATCCATCCACAGCTCATCCACCAAATGTTAAAATGTTAATTTTCCTGAGATCCTTGTCTCTTTTCCTGCTATTCATTTTGACAGTTTATATCATAAAATTACATGACTTTAATTATATACATTAAATAGTAGATTTTCAAGTCTATCTTCAGTTTTGAATTTCACATTTGTAAATCGAACTTAACATATCCATTTAAATGTCTATAGTAAAATATCTTCATTGATGAGCATGCAAATGACTATTCCTTGAGTTGTGTAATATGCAGGAAAAAAACGTCTACTGTGTTTCTAAAGCTCAACAAATTCCTAAAAGACACCTTGATATCTATCACTCTATAATATTTCTGGCCAATATTTTCCAACTCAGCAAATGATGACATTCAAATCTAAAACTTATTTTTTCATAGTTGCAAATCAATTCATCAGAATTTCTTGATCACTTTACTCCAAACTATATCCAGAATTTGTCTATTTGGGTTCCTTTATACCATTGTACTCTTGTCTAATCCACCATCATCATTTAATTGAATAATGTAATAATCACTTTATTTACCCTCATGGCTCTATTGTTGTTTTCTATAACAGAGCCAGGGAGAATATTTTAAAGACACACATTAAAGCATGAATTTTTGCTGCTAATATTCTGCAATACTTTTCTATATTATTTTATTTTATTTTATTTTATTTTATTTTATTTTTTGAGTCAGAGTCTTATTCTGTTGCCCAGACTGGAGTGCAGTGGCTGCTCCTGGCCACCGCAGCCTCATCCTGCTGGGTTCCGGCGATCCTTCGCCTCAGCCTTCCAAGTAGCCGGAATTATAGGCATGCGCTACCACGCCCGGCTGATTTTTTGATTTATTGTAGAGATGAGGTCTCGCTGCCCAGGCGAGTCTCAAACCCGCGGGCTCAGGCAATCCACTCACAACCTTCCAAAGGCGCGGGATTACAGGCTGAGCCTGGTTCTATCTTATTTTAAATAAAATTCTAATTCTGACAGCTGCCACACTTTCTTATTGCATTTTTCTTTTGATTAATAAAATCTAGACCAGAAGTGAGATAACTTTTTTTAAGAGCCAGATTAAAAATATTTGGGACTTATAGGCCTGCTTACTACTCTACTGTACCTTTGTAGTACAAAAGCAGTCAATAACAGTAAATAAATAAATGTGTATGTTGTGTTCCAGTATAATTTTATCTATAAAAATATGCAAGGGAGGGTTTAGACATAAGCTGCAGTTTGCCCTTCTCTAGATAAAGAGCCTTTGCTCATGCTATTCTTTCTGTCTAGAATCTCATCCTGTGATACTCACATGAATGACTAGAACCTTTTCAAAAGGTTACTTTTCTATATAGGTTTTCCTTATTAGCTTGTCAAAATAGTCCTCACCTTTACAAAAATGTTACAATAGGCTTTGTGATTTTCAGCACATCACTATTTTAAGTTAATTTTATATTTCCTATACTTATCAGTGCATTGTTGGTCTTTCTATTAAAATGCAAACACAATTAAAACAGTGGCATCTGTCTTGTTTTCAGTGGAATCTCCAGTATCTAGAACTCTAAATATAGGCACTTGATCAATAACTGCTCATAAAAATGAAAACAGTTCTAAAACTGAAGAGAGTAATTTAAGCTGGGGGTAAAATTCTTAAAATATGTCTAGGAATAGATAACTCTTCTCCGTTAGTTGCAAGCATTTTTCATTTATGATACTAAATTGCCATTTTTTTCAATGTCTTCATTTTGCTAACTTTATTCTAGTCCCATATCTGACTCAAAAAAAAAATGAATGCAAACTTTTTTACAAAACAGCACCATACTAATTTGTTAATATGAAAATATTTCATATAAAATATATTTCCATCTTCTTTTAACTACATACCCATATATACACCTATATGTACACATGTAGATATTGCAATTGAATTTATTATTAAACTACATCTTTTGCAAAGTGAAAATGATTAAACATTCTCTATCAACAGAAATGGGTGGGGCCAGAAGGAAAGACCGACAGAGAGAGAGAGAGAGAACTGAGTGAAGAAAGAACAATAGCACTGACAGAAATGATGTGTGTATTAAAAAGTAGTGATGATAGGCATGGAGTAAAAGAAAAAAAATCATTACCCTCTTTTTAGCTCCTTTTCTGTCATAGTCTTAGGCTGCCAAAATAGACTGATGAAATTGAACCTGTAATTTAGTGTAGTCACATGTGTTTCATCATTTTTATCTTTTTCCTTTCTCTAGTATCTTAGAAATAAATTAGTAATAAACCTAAGTATCCTCTTAATTGGGTAGATCTAACATGCTTGGAAGTAGCCATGCCAGAATGCATATTAGTTGAGTGGCTCCTTTTTTGT
This sequence comes from Carlito syrichta, assembly GCF_000164805.1. NCBI lineage: Eukaryota > Metazoa > Chordata > Mammalia > Primates > Tarsiidae > Carlito > Carlito syrichta. Next base: position 311,551 of record NW_007253546.1, read on the forward strand.
AATAAAGCTGTCAGGGCTGACATCCTCAGAATTCATGGTGTCCTCCTTTCTCCTTCATGAACTGGGTGAGGGGATTATGCAGATGAGTCCCTACACTGTGCCTGCCTAGGAAATCTCTTGTGTGCTTGGCATACTGTGCAGTTCCTTTCTATACCACTGAATGCCCACAGCTCAGTAATGTGTCTAGAGGATAAACACCTTAACAAAGCTGTTTAGCAGCTCTGCTAAATGGTCCTGGCAGGCACAAACTTTTGAGTGGATGAGAGGAAGCTTCCTCTTTCAGAGGTTCTTCTGTTTGTTATCATTCAACTAACTCTCTCTTTCTGTCTCTCCCTCCCTTCCTCCTTCCTTCCCTCCCTCGATCCCTCCTTCTTCTTCCTTAAGTCTATGTTGTCTTTTACTCTTTCTGTCTCCTCTGAACACTTAGAGGCTTTGTTTTTATCATATGCAGACATTTAGATAATGTCTAAGAGCGTTTCCTTAGAGCAAGAAATGACCTTTCTAGTCTGGCTAGCTCAGAGAGAGCAGAGACAAAAGATCCTAAGAATTATAAGTGAGCTAGCCACTCAACTGTCATAGTCAGTTTCATATCATGAAAGGTCTGAGATATGAAGCAAAAGAATAGGGTAAAATGCTGATGTAGAAGTCCAACGTAATTAATTTCATGATTTGAACTAAAATGCTATCTTTTTTGCCAATATGGCCGGACTTTCCTTACTTTCAAATACTCACACATCATATGAATACATGTATATTTTTCCTCTTTATTTATTTTGAGAAGAGCAGTCATCCTAAGTGGTGTTAAATTTGCGCTTTTCTAGTTTCTCATTGTTTTGCTGCTGATGCTATAAAAGTTCAGCATATTTTCACAGGTTTATGTAGGTTAGAGCTCAATTGAGTACTCATTTTTGCAACAATGTCATCAGCATCTCTTAGAGATTGTAAAGAGTTGTACAAACTAAATCTTTCCCTGAAGACAGGATCTTTATGAGTTCAAAGAAGATTCTCAAGTATTCTCCAAAGAAAAACAGATAATGGATTCACTCTATTCAGTCTAAATGTGAATTTAATCCTTATTTTACTTTAGAGTTAACTGCTCTAAATTCTCCTGATAGCAGCAACCTATAGAAAATGCAGTGAGACCTTTAGGGATTTATCTGTAGCTATTTTGTCCAAATGAGTCATTCATTGGCATTTCTGTTAATTTCCTTTTTTTCGACTAGAAAATAAATGTCTTTGAAGGCATAATTCTGTATGCATGTTCTCCAGCATATTACTTTAATACTTTTGAAAATAACAATATGTCAAGCACACATTCAAATATAATTATAATTTTGTTCCAATAATTTCAGTAAAAAATGACTAAATTTATCATCTAGAAAAATTGTGAACCAGTAAAATTTGAGTTGTCAGTAACCATATTTGCATAATCTGTTATTTTAGACATAAAAGTTAACTAATTTTTTATTTTATTTTTTATCAAGACTCGTTTAGATATGAAGCCACACATCAAAATTAATCTAATCATAAGCAATATCAATTTAAGACAAATTAAGTCATAATCTTTTACTTTAAGATTATTATATTGAACATGTAAAATCCCCATTTTTAAGGTCAAAACTGTTTATTGCCAATTTTATGAGTCAAACTATATGTATATTGACAGATTATAAATACATTCAAGCACATTTATGAGAAACCTCTTTAATGTGTCAAATTAAGATAAAAACTATCCAATAAAGATGCTTCAGAGTAGATCTGAACATTTTATGAATTTATATATCTTTCATTGTAACTGATACATATTTCCTGATGACTAAGAATAATATTACCATCTTTTGATTCTTACAACCAACAGGTTTCAGACTTTCTTTGTTTCCTTTTGTTGTGTTAGTTTTTCACATAAATTAAACTGCTACTACACATTATGCAATGATCACTACTCCTTGTTTATCTTTCCAAGTACCATGTATTTAAATCTGTGTTTCATCTCTCTAAAATTTCTGCAGGCATATTAAACGTAACATATGCAGAATAATCTTTGTTTTGTTCCTACCACGTTTTATGGAATTTTTCTTTTAAGCCTCACATGGAGGCATCACCATGTACTCAGTCTGAAGAATAAGAATTCTTGATGTCAACCTTCTGGCTCACATTTCTAGATCTTTAGCAAAGGTAAAGTAAATCAACCAAATATGCTGATTCTACCTCAGAAATGCATCTCAATTGCAGTCTCTCTCTCTTTTACTTTCAGTGTTATTGCTTCAATAAGAGATGTAGTCATGCCTTTGGTAGTTGCAAAGGATACTTACTTAAGGGATTTTCCTGAGACTAGATTTTTCCTCTTCTGGTAAATTGGTTAAACCAGTATCTTATACAAAATAGAGAAAGTTGATGCTTTCAACACTATGATTAAAACCTTCTACTGACACTCTTAAAAATAAACCTTTTTCAATATGGTCTCAAGTTTTCAGGACACCCCCATTTCTTGCTTATTCACTATAACCCTATTTGCTGATACAATGAAATTCTTCTAATACTGTCAGTGTTGAGTTTATTACTGTCATTATTATTAATATGTATTTTCTTTTTTTTTTGAGTTGGAGTCTCACTCTGTCGCCCAGACTGGAGTGCAGTGGCCGCTCCCGGCCACTACAGCCTCAACCTGCTGGGCTCTGGCGATCCTTCCGCCTCAGCTTTCCAAGTAGCCGGAACTATGCATTGCCTTCATATTTGTGTGTCCTCTGTCTAGTGACACTGTTTTTATTTTTGAAAATTTAATTGATAATTCCCTATACTTCCTTAAGAAACAAATTAAAATTTCAACTCAGTAAAAAATTTTTTAGCCTTCTAGAGGGAGTTACATTTTTTTCTGAGTTGCCAAAGAAAACAGTGATGTATTATAAGTTATTTTATAAATCTGGTGTCTTCAACATAGACAAAACTCTAACATAAAGTAGGTTAATTCTTCAAAAAGGATTTGGTAAATAGAAATTAAAAAAATATATGTTTTAGAGGTCCTGTCTAAAATGGGCTTGTTAATTTCTTTATAAATCAAAACCTACTTCCAGTTCTAGAAGAAAATTTATTAATTGAGCAGTAGTATTAGGTAAGGTAAGGTCTATCAGAAACTATGATCTGCTTTGCAGATAATATTCACCTAAATAAGATTTAATCAAATATTGATTCTTATTTGTGCTTGTGTATTTATTAATAATAGAGAATATTTGTTTTACTGTAGAAACATTGCTAAAAACTTTATTGCAATCCCCATCTTCTTATAAAATAACATCTGATGTGGAGGAGAAATCCATATTTAATTTTTTTATCAGATTGCAATACATTCATCTAAAAATCTTATTTTGCTAAAGGAGTTTCTTCTTCATCCATGCCAATCTGCTGAAAAGAGAAAAATTATTAAATGTATTTGGAGATTCTAGGTGTATGAGGGGGAAAAAAGTCCATGTTAAAAAAAAAAAAAAAAACAACCTGCATGTTGTTTTCTTGAATTCATTTTACTTGATTTTCTTCACTATAAGAAGGACTAACATTGATTACAATGAACATGTAAAGATCCCTGTGAATGTGATTGTGAGATAAGTGTACAGTCTACTTTTTTTGTTATTGCTATTCTCTTTTAGAAGCTTCTTATAAGGAGAACAATATAATGTGATGACATTTTAAAGTTAAAATAAAAAACTGCCAGACTATGGTTGCTACAAAAAAATTATGAATTGTATTATTGCTTTTTTGTTTTTTCTAATCACAGTACTCTAAGGAAGTATAATATGCACTAGATACGTTATCTCAAAAATGCTTAATTCACTGAAATCTATTTGATATTTTATACATTCAAAATTCATACGCATATTTTTCATGGAACTTCTCAGTATTGACTAAATCAAATTTTTTAAATGACCAATGATATTTTATATTCTATTTACAAAATAACCCAAACAATGAAGGCAACAAAGCTATTCATCTAGGCATTGAGGTATAGAGGAAATTTTTTTGAACAAAGTTAATCCAACAATGTAGGTTTTCCTGATTGTTTTCTAGTTAATGCTTTTCCAGTTATTAGAGTTCAAAATACATGTTAATAAAGCCTGGAAATCCTAAATCATTGTGGGTATTGTGTTCCATGGTTCTGGTCTGAGAAACACAAGTAATTAAATTAAGAAAGAATAAATGAATAAGGTACAGAGAAAAAAATAGAAAAATAGATCTAATAATAAACTGGAATTCAGGTTCTTGGAAAAAGTAATGAGATTAATGACCAATACCTAACTTAATCAATTTAAGTTAGAAATCAACAGATATACAAAAGAAAAAAGATAAGCATAAAGTAACTCTTAGAAAAGAATAAATTTTTGATTGCTTCCTTTGCTGTACAGAAGCTTCTTAGTTTATTATAGGTAAACTTTTCTTTTGCTTTTGTCTATACTTTTGGATCATATCCAATAAATTCCTGCCAAGATAAATGTTAAGAAAATTTTCCCCAAAGTTTTTTCTAAAAATTTTAGAGTTTCATATCTTACATTTAAATTTTGAATGTGACTTGAGTTAACTTTGTTTATGGTATTAAGTAAGGGTCCAATTTTATTACTTTGCATGATATTCATGCACCATTAATTGAAGAAATTATTTTTTCTTTATTATGTATTCTTGCCATCCTTGTCAAAGATTAGTTGACCAAGTATGCTTGCGTTTATTTCTAGACTTTCTATTCTATTATATTGCTCTATTTGTCTGATTTCATGCCAGTACTATACAGTTTTGACTATTTAGTTTTAAATTATAACTTGAAATCATAAGTGTGATGCCTCTAGCTTCTTTTTTTTTTTTTAGCAAGATTGCTAAATCTATTTGAGGTTCTGTATACATTTTAGAATTTTTCTTCTATTTCTGTTAAAAACGCCATCGAAATTTTTATAGAGATTCCATTGAATTTGTATGTGACTTTGAGTAGGACTGTAGAACAAAAAATGAATCAATCAAGTAAAAAAAGCAACCCACATAATATCATAAAATACTTACAAGCCACGTATCTGATAAGGCATTAATATTCAAAATACATAAGAAACTCATACAACTCAATAGCAAAAATACTCCAAATAGCACAATTTAAAAAATAAGTAAAAGACTCAAATAGACATTTTCTTAAGGAAAATATAAATGGCCAAAGGTATATGAAAAGGCATATTTTAAATTTAATTTAAATTTAATTTTATTTTAAAGATGTGGGATAAAATTCAGGATTAGGTATACAAGTGGCAGTCATACAGGTGAAGTTTGGCTCTCCCTTTGGTCCCTGCTTCACCTGATTTGAGATTGGATCCCCTTATTGATGTTATGTGCCCTTCTTTTCTTCCCCGGGCAATGTCTCACTACTGCCAAACCTTTTCTTATAGTGTGATAATAAATGATCTGAGACTGCTTTTAAGTGAGCATATGTGGTACTAAGTTTTTTATTTCTGTGATGCATCACTGAGTATGATAGATTCTAAATTCATCCAAATTTGCTGTGAAATCCATAATTTTGTCCTTGCTTATGGCTGCATATTATTCCACTGTGTATATATTCCACTTTTTTTTTATCAAGTCCACTTTTGATGGGCAGCACGGGTGGTTCCATGTTTTTGCTATTGTGAATAATGCTGCAATAAACGTGTGTGCAGGTATCTTTTTTACAGAATGATTTGAGTTCATCAGGGTATATTCCCAGAAGGGGCATTGCTAGGTCATATGGGAGGTTGATTTTTAGATCTTTTAGGAATTGCCACACCATTTTCCACAGAGTTATCACTCCTACCAACAGTACAGAAGCATTGCATTTTCCCAGCATCCTCTCCACCACCTGTTGTTTTTTCAGTTATTCATGATGACCATTCTGACTGGAGTTAGGTGGTATCTCAGTGTGGATTTAATTTGCATTTTTTTGATAATTAGTGAGACTGAGCATTTGGTTGCTCATATGTCTTCTTCTGCTTATGTACATATAAATTGGAATATTATTTAACCATAAAAAGTGTAAAATTCTGACATTTGCAGCAACATGGTTGAACCTGAAGGATACGATGTTACGTGAAATAAACCAGGCACAGAAAGACAAATACTTCATGGTCTATATGTGATGTCTATTCATATTCTTTGCCCATTTTTTAACAGGGTATTTATTTTTCCTCTTTGGGCACATTTAAGATCCTTATATTTTGCGGAATTTAGGCCTTTTTCATATATACAATTGGCAAATAATTTTTCCATTCTGTGGGCTATCTCCCTGATCTCTTGATGGTTTCTTTGGCTTTGTAGAAGCTTTTCAGTTTGATGAGGCTCCACTTGTCTATCTTATCTCTTATGGCATTCTCTTTTGGGGGATCAAGAATTGGTTGCCTGCTCTAACTTGCACTGATAAATAACTGTGGCAAAGTCTCAGGGTAAAAAGTAAATGTGCAAAATACAGTCTCTTTTTTTTTTTGAGTTGGAGTCTCACTCTGTCGCCAACACTGGAGTGCAGTAGCACGCTCCCAGCCACTGCAGCCTCGACCTGCTGGGCTCCAGCGATCCTTCCGCCTCAGCCTTCCAAGTAGCTGGAACTACAGGCGCGCGCTACCACGCCCGGCTAATTTTTTGATTTATTGTAGTGATGAGGTCTTGCCAAGTTGCCCAGGAGGGTCTTGAATCTGCAGACTCAGGCAATCCACTCACCTCAGCCTCCCAAAGCACAGTATTACAGGCTGAGCCACTGAGCCCGGCTCAATCTCATTCTTATACACCAACAACAAACAGGCAAGGGTGTAAATGGAAAACACAATTCCATTCACAATAGACACACATACACACACACACACACACACACACACACACACTGAATTACCTTGGCATTTCCCTACCCAGAGAAGTGAAAGATCTGTATAATGAAAACTACAAAACACTACTCAAAGAAATCAAAGAAGACACAAACAAAGAGAAAATTATTCCATGCTCATGGGTTGGAAGAATCAACATTGTTAAGTTGCTCATCCTACCAAAGGCAATCTACAGTTTCAATGCAATATCCATTAAACTCCATCATTCTTCTTAGAGCTGGAAAAGACAATACAGAAATTCATATGTAAACATAAAAGACCACAAATAGCCAAAACAATCCTCAGCAAAAGAAACAAAATGGGAAGTATCACACTTCCAGACATTAGAGTTTATTATAAGGCTACAATAATCAAAACAGCCTAGTACTGGTACAAGAATAGATATATAGACCAATGGAACATGATAGAGATTCTGGGAGCAAAATTTCAATTTCTTAACTAACTCATCCTCGACAAAGCTTCCACCAACAGCCAGTGGTGAGAGGAGAACTTATTCAGTAAATGGTGCTAGGAAAACTGGCTGACCACATGAGAAAACTGAAACAAGACCCCTACCTATCACCACACACAAAACCCAACTCTAGAATGATCAAAGACCTAAATGTGAAAACTCAAACTATAAGAATCCTAAAAAAAAATCAAAAGGGATTTTATATTTCCAGTTACCTGAAAAATGCAAATTGATACCTCACAGTGAGATATAACCACCTAATTCTTAGGACAGTTATTGTAAAAATACAAGCAATAACTAGTGTTGGCTAGCACATGGAAAAATGGAAAAACTTGTACACCATTGGTGGGAATGTAAATTGGTATAGCTGTGATGAAAAACTGTAAGAAGGCTCTTCAAAAAATTAAAAATAGTACTACCAGATGACTCAGCAATCATATGATGAGAATATGCTCAAAGAAAATAAAATCAGTATGTCAAAAAGTAATGTGAACTCCCATGCTTATCACAGCACTATTCAAAATAGCCAAGATAGAAGACAGCCTATTCATCCATGAATGGATAAAGAAATTGTGAAAAAAATACATGTATATGCACATATAAAATGGAATATTATTTAGCCATAAAAAGTATAAAATCTTGACATTTGTAGCAACATGGATAAACCTGAAGGAAATTATGTTAAGTAAAATAAACCAGGCACAGAAAGACAAATACTTCTTGGTCTCACATATATGAAGAATCTAAAAAAGTTTAACTCAGAATTGGAAAGTAGAATAGTGGTTGCCAGGGTCTGGGGGTGTGTGGTGGGGAGAAATGAGAAGATGTTGTTCAAAGGGCACAAACTTAGCTATAAAATGAATAAATTCTGGGGATCTACTGTACAGCTTGGTGATTAAAGTTAATAATGCAGTATCATTACCTAAAATTTGTTAAGATGGTTAAGTTTTCTCACTAAAAAGAAAAAGGCAAATATGTGATTAATGTATTAATTAGTTTGATTGTGGTAATCTTTTCACAATGTATATGTATATCAAATTGTCAAGTTGTGTACCATAAATTAACAAACAAATAAGCAATTCTTTCAAACAAAAAAGAAAAAACAAATGAATAAATATTCCAGTAGTGGCTATGAAATAGAATTCTATAAAACACATAGGGAAATCTAAATAAAAAATTCCTTGAAAAATTGACCACAATAAACATTGTAAACTGAAGCACATCCATTATAATAAATAAAAATATTTATCAAGGAATTGTTCCCAAACTCACCAGTCCCAAATAGTTTCGCAGAAAAACTGAACTAAAATTTTAAAACTAAATAGGATCAATAATAATTAAATTTTTCTAAAGACTATACATTAAGAAAAATATATAATTTTAAAAACAGAATATGTCTTCTCACCCTCAGAAGATAAGTGTGTCACAGAGAAAAATGGAAGTTTCTGAACAAAATCGCTCATCTTCCTTTCATACCCATCCTTCTTTTCTACTTCTTATCTTTTCTACACAGGGTAAACCTTTGCCTGGGCTCATTTCTACCTGTCATTTTAGAAATTTTTGTAAAGGGTTTCCTAAAGTTCTTCGTGAAATGTATTTTCACTTGTATAAACCAGGTACAACAGCAATATAGAGGTAAAGCATATAATTTAATTGGGCTTTTTTAACTTTTTATTTTCCTAAAATTTACAACATCTTCAAAATGATCAGAGGAAATACTGTTTGGGTATGTTGTTGTTTTTTCCTCAGTGAAATAACTTCTGTGGCCATTACAAGGGACATTTTTAAACAATTAATTATTCATTGTGTTTGTTACACTAGAAAGATTTCATCTAAATTTTCTCCCAAGATGAACATATGAGAGCATTAAATAGAATGAACTTTAATATAGTTAAATGAAAAGTTCCTTGAAATAAACTCATTTCATTGACATCTAATTTTTTATGAATAGATTATACCACAGAAGATGGGAAAAAGCATATAACAATATATTGTTATAAAGGTAAAAATTATAGCTTTTTATTATGTTTCTTTTTACAGGAAAATATATGCATATTAGCATATTTATTTAAAGAAAACTTGTAACTATATTTCTTATAATAAAATAAATTGATTATTGTTTAGATAATTCTTAGGCTGTGTGTAAGTAAGGCTTTCTTTAGAATTCATGTTTTAGATCTCACAAGCATTATCTTGCCAAGGCATCTGAAATTTAACATTAATCCAAATATATTTTTTCTCAATTTGACTTTGTGGCTTGATGATATATTTATTAATTCCAGAATACATATTTGTCTTGGAAAAAATTGACAAAGGCTATAAATAATATTTGAAAAAAAATTGAAAATGGCCATTGATCTTCAATTATCCTCAGAGTGGTAGAAAACAGAAATCAAAACAACAATGAAAACTAATTTTTCATTTGTGATAACTGCAAAAACATTTAAAATTTGACATTTTAATACCAGTAATAGTGTAAGAAGAAAAGAATACTCATACAAGAATATAGAAGATTATTTGTTGGTATCTAATGCAATTAACAAATATAGATGACCTTGTCAAAACAATTCAAGTAAAAAAATTTATCTATTCAAATACATACAAAACTGTGGCAGACTACATATCTAAACTTATTCATTTTAATCCTATTTATAGTTTGAGAAAATTGGAGACAATCAAGGTTTCTGTCAGCCTAGAAATGTTTATGTAATTAGGAATTTACACAAAATATATTCTAAGAAAACAAAAACAATCCAAATGTTCATTGATAAGGCAATGGTTTAAATATAATGGTATATTCATAAGTCATCTATTCTCTGGTGAGAAAACTTATTCCATATATGTTAATTTGTAAAATGCTCTAAAATAAGTTTTAAAATGATAAAGGTGCTGAATATTAGGAATAGAAGATACCATACATATTACTTAAATACACTTATATACTGGTGTATGCATACAAATAGTAGAGAATGGCATGTATAGAACTGGCAATCGGTATCATATAACACTAGTGGAGGTGGGGATGAGTGGAAGTGTCCTGAATTTTTTTAAATTATTGTTTTGTATCTTTTGTGCTTTATTTATCACATTGTTTTAATATAAATTTAAAAATAAAAATGAACCAGGTCACAAGATTAAAATACCTTTCACTTTTTGAAATTGATATTGATGTAATATTCATTTAAAAATTTAAGTTTTTTTAACCTATTAGGAGTAGTTTAGGCAGTAGGGACACCAAAAGCTGAATCTCCAGCAGCACACAGTGTGCCCATTAACAAACATACAAACATGCACTTTTACCCTTTGAATGTACAAAAAAATTTTTTAAATATTAATTTTTAAAAAATCAAAGTAAAAAATTAAATTTTCCCTGCTCTCTTGATGATTTCTTTGGCTTTGCAGAAGCTTGTCAGTTTGATGAGGTCCCACTTGTCTATCTTATCTCTTATGGCTTGGACACTGTGGGTTTTAATCAGGAATTGGTTGCCCGTTCCAACTTCCATAAGAGTGTCTCCTGCATTTCCTAAGGTTCTTATACTTTGAGGTTTTACGTTTAGGTCTCCTGTCCATTTAGAGTTAATTTTTGTGTATAGAGATAGGTAAGAGTCCTGTTTCAATCTTCTGCATGAGGTCAGCCAGTTTTCCCCGCACCATTTACTGAATAGGTTCTCCTCTTCCCAGTGGTTGGTGGTGGAGGCTTTGTTGAAGATGAGTTGGTTGAGAAATTGAGATTTTGCTTCTGGAATCTCAATTCTATTCCACTGGTCTATAAGCCTGATCATGAACTTCTCAGCAACCTGGATGAACTTAGAGTCTATAATACTGAGTGATCTTTCACAGAGACAAAGAACTGAGTATCATATGTTCTCACTCATAAGTGGACCTTGGACAACTATCGTGATACTAAAAGAAAAGAAATGACAGTAGTGGGAAACTGTGGGGGGGGTGGAGGGGGAGAGAGCGGGGAGGTGGGATTGACAGTAGTGGAAATCTGCCTCGGTAAGAGGGGACACACCTCATCAACAAGGGTACCTGCATAATGAATATTTGTATACCTAATCCTAAATTATAACCCACAATCTTAAAATTTAAAAATTTACAATTTAAAAAAATTAAATTTTCAAAGGGAAAAGTAAAATATTTTAGTTTCATATAAAATATAAATGAATTCATATATTTTTATATAAAAATAGAAAAATGGAAACGACAGATAGGTCAAGAAACAAAAGCAAAAGGGAGAGAGAGAAACACAACTTGGAAGGAAAAAGAAGCAGGAGAAAAAAAGAAAAGAGAGAGAAGATGGAAGGAAAGAAGAAAGAAAAGAAGGATGGATAATCTATACTCCTGACGTTGATGAACACTTTGAAAATCCTTACTGTCAACCAGGTGATCGTTTAATCTAATTCGTCTTGAATGATACTACTACCACTACCACTGCTAATAGCAATAATAACTCAACCGAGCCTCTCAAAATTAGGAGACAATTTTAACTTCATTTGTCATAACTCATTGTGCTGTATTTTGTTTAAATTGATGTAATACAATACAAATTGTTAATTTTGGAAGATAATCTAAATAATGACATGTATTTACTGTGCCAATTCATATCTATTGGGGAATTTTCTCATTTGTTTGCAAATGATATATATGCAGGAAATTATCTCTAGCTTAAAAAGTAAGTTTTCCCTCAATAAGATTATATTTTTCCATAAATAGTAGTGCAAAAGTGGTGCCTTTACGCTTTTCGATGTACATGCACATTTGTTAATGTGACTGAAAGATATTGTCTTAAAAGTAATCTCTCTCTTATTAAAAAAATGACTAACTATAATAACTTTTTTTTTTGCCTAAATGACACTTTCAGTTCCTGATATAAAAGGCCTGGAGTTGGGGATTTCCGGCAATGTGGCGACAGATCTGTGGGGAGTGTGACAGTCTTTGCATGGGCAAGTGTCCAAAAGGACAAGTCTGTGAGTATGGGTGTGTGCAGGTGGGTGAGCAAATGTCCATCTGAGGAGAGACTCGGGATCAAGCACCCAGGCCTTCTCTCCAGAGACAGCTGCAATTTACCACTGCTCTGAGATCAGCACATCTCTTAGGAGAAAGCAACAGAGATCAGCTACCCCTTGGCACCTGGCCCATGCCACCACCTGCAGCAGTGGACCAGGAACTGGCAGCAAGACTGTGGAGAAGGTACAGGGAGGAAAACTGGAGCTGAGCTCTTCTGGAGAGGAGGACTCCATCACCATTCACTTTTTCTGTCCCATCTGGCAGAGTACAGCTTTGGCCAGCCCAACTCTGATCAGCCTGCAACCTGAGTTGGAGGGGGCAATCTCCACACCCCTCTGGGATGACAACTGCTGACCAAGAGAGGAAATTTCAGAAGTTGATACCAGAGAGACAGACGCCCCATCCCCATCCCCACACTGGACCAGGCATAGACACTTCTTATCCTAGTGGGAGGCCTGGCAACATCATTAGAATATCAGTAGCTGCTGACCATCTGAGGGGAGTCCTGATCTGATCACCCTCCTCCCCCAGCATTTTGTGGGACATCTGACCCACATTGAGAACAACCTGACTGACCTGGCTGAGAGCAGAGGGGAGGGGCTGGAGACTAGAGCCCCTCTTTCCAAGGTAAGCAATCCAAAGAGAAGGTACTTGGGACCTGCCAGAATTAAAAAAAAAAAAAAAAAGGCACCTTAAGTTCCAGAAACGGCCACAAGAGGGAGGTTCATTTTTTTGCCTGCTCTTCCCATACATGTTTTCCTGTATGTGTCTTCTAACTTGATTTGCTCCTTTCTCGCTCTCCTTTTAGTTGTGTTTTTATTTTTATTTTTGTTTGTGTATGGGTATTTTTGAGGGCAAGTGCATCTTCAGGGTATTTTTGTTTGTTTGTTTGTTTTTGTGTATCTATTAGTTTGCTTTCCTGTTTTTTTTTCTTGTTCTCCTTCTTTCTCCTCTTCTACCTTACTTCTCCTATCTTTTTTGCTCTGTTGTCTTCATTTCTCTTACCCATTTTAATTTCAGGAGGCATACACATGCTCCCAGTGCATGGACATATTGTAAAGTGGTGGGAAGTAGTTTCCAGGGGGGTTTCCAGTGGAATTCTACAAAATATACAAGCAGGAGCTGATACCAATCCTACTGAAAGTATGCCAGTAATCAAGACAGACAACTCTCTCCAAATCGTTTTATGAAGCTAACATCCCATTGATACACAAACTGGGTAAATGTCCACAAAGAAAGAGAACTATAGGCCAATATCCCTGATGAACATAGATGCAAAAATTCTCAACAAGATTCTAGCAGATTAGATCCAGCAATACATCTCAAAAATCATCCACCATGACCAAGTAGCTTTCATCCTCAGGAGGCAGGGGTGGCTCAACATCCAAAAGTCCATAACTATAATTAAACACTTCAATAGATGTAAAGACAAGAACCACATGATTATATCACTAGGCACAGAAACAACTTTTAATAAAATCCAGCATCCCTTTTTGATAAAAACTCTTGAACACCTAGAGATAGAGGGAACATACTTCAAAATAGTTAAAGTCATTTATGATAAACCTACAGCCAGCATATTGCTAAACAGAAGAAATTGGAAGCAATTCCCCAAAAAGCTGGAGCAAGACAAGACTGCCCACTCTCACCCTACTTGTTCAACATAGTGTTGTAAGTCCTAGCTAGAATGATCAGACAAGAGAAGGAAATCAGGAAATAGGAAAAGAGAAAGCCAAGTTATTCCTCTTTGTAGGATATGATATGATAACCCAAGTGAATCGTCAAAACCCTCCTTACACTGATAAAGGGCATTGGCAAAGTTTCCGGGTACAAAATAAATGTGCAAAAGAGAGTTGCATTCATATATACTAACAAAAAAAAAGCAGAGAACAAAATTAAAATCACAACCCCTTTCACAATAGCCACAAAATAAAATGAAATACTTTGGCATCTTCCTAAACAGAGAAGTGAAGAACATTGTAGTTTTACAAAGATAACTGCAAATCACTGCTCAAATAAATCAAAGAAGACAAAAACAAATGGAAAAAATATTCCATGCTCATGGATTATAAGAATCAACATTGTCAAGATGTCCATCCTACCAAAGGCAATCTACAGATTCAATGCAATACTCATTAAATTACCAACATCATTCTTCACAGACCTGTAAACTTCAGTACAGTAATTCATATGGAAACATAAAAGACCATGAATAGTGAAAATAATCCTTAGCAAAAGAAACAAAGCAGGAAGTATCACACTTCCAGACTTTAAACTTTACTATAAGCCTACATTAATCAAAACAGCCTGGTGTTGGTACACGAACAGGCATATATAATAAACCAGTGTTACAGAATAGAGATTCTAGAAGCAAAACCCCAATTTCTCAACCAACTCATCTTTGACAAAGACTTCACCAACAACCACTGGAGAGAGGAAAACCTCTTCAGTAGTGGTGCTGGGAAAATTGACTGACCACATGAAGAAGAATGAAATAGGACCTCCACCTATCACCATAAAAAAAAATCGACTCTAAATGGATCAAAGACCTAAATGTAAAACCTCCAACTATTAGAATATTAGAAAACACAGGAAACACCCTTACAGAAATTGAAACAAGCAGTCAATTCCTGATCCAAATTCCAAAGGCCCAAACTATAAGAGGTAAGATAGACAATTGGGACCTTATCAAAATGAAAAGCTTCTGCAAAGCAAAAGAAAACATCAAGAGAGCAAGGAGCAACCCACAGAATGGGACGAAGTCCTAATATCTAAGATCTACATGGGACTCAGATATACTGAAAGGAAGAAAAAAACAAGCAGCCCCATTAAAAAGTGGACAAAAGATATGATTAGACAATTCTCAAAATTAGACATATGAGTAGTCAATAGATACATGAAAAAAATACTCAGCCTCACTAATCATCAAAGAAATGCAAATCAAAACCACATTGAAATACCACCAAACACCAGTCAGGATGGACATCAATAATAACTCAAAAAACAACAGATGCTGGAGAAGATTCAGAGAAAAGGGAATGCTACTTCATTTGTGGGAGTGTAAACCTCTGTAGAAAACAGTGTAGCATTTCCTAAAAGATCAAAGAATCAACTTTTCATAAGACCCAGCAATCCCCCTTCTAGGAACATACCGGAGAAACTCAAGTCATTCTACGAAAAAGATACTTGCACACACATATTTAATACAGCATTATTCACAATAGCAAAAACATGGGCCCAACCATGCTGCCCATTGAAAATAGGCCAGATGTAAAAATGTGGTACATATACATGATATAGTATTACACAGTCATAAAGAAGGAAAAATTATGGACTTTGCAGCAACTTGGATGAATTAAGAGTCTATAATACTCAGTGATTTATCACAGAAACAAAGAACCAAGTACCACATGTTCTCATTCATAAGCAGACCCTGAACGTTAATCATAATATTATACGATAGGAATTGGCAGTAGTAGAACACTACCAAGAGAGGGAAGTGGGGGAGCATACCACATTAATAAGCATACCTGATCTCAAACCAGGTGAAGTGGTGATCAAAGAGAGGACCAAACTTCACCTGTATGATGAACACTTATCTACCTAATCCTGAATTGTACCCAACATCTTTAAAATAAAATGAAATAACAATAACAAAAAAAGAACTGAAGTCCTTAAACCTAATGTGATCTTCAGCTCTAATTTAAATTCATAATATCAAATATAATATATTCTAAAAATAAGAAGCATGTACTGGTCATTCATTTTCTGCTTTATTTTGTTTCTAATTTTAAGTCTTTTTTCAAAAGAGTGAAACTAGATGATGTTTTAAAGATCTCCCACTGCCAATGTTTACAATTTAAATCCTAACCCAAAGCTTCTCTTTCATATGGATTGCAGGCAAATGTCTATGCACTTCTTAATTGAACAAAAGATCTTGTCTATCTGTAGAGCTTTAAAATAATACCCTTCAATTTTGTTTTTAATAAAAAAAACAGACGATGTAATCAGATATATATATATATATATATATATATATATTAAACAAATATGTATTTATGTTCATTTAGCACACCTGGGAAGAAACTATTTGTATTCAAATAATTAACTTATTTTGGCATTTAGCATAGTTCCTCCTTTTGGTACGTATTCTGAAATTATTTTTAGAAATCAAGTCGAATAGATAACAAAAATGTTTGCTACTTTTGTGAACTTGCTGCCATATTACTCACACAATAAAAAATGTGTAACAGTAAGGACAAGTGAAGGGTTGGAAAACACTGTAGAAAAAGAAGAATGAGGGTGTAAGTGCACACACAAAATGTAGGAATGTGCCTCTTAACTGTAAAGGTACAATTTATCCTGCTACTGGTCCAATGAAATTGAAAACTAATAATCACAAGATATGTAGAAGCAAATTCTAGAACACTGAATCTAATGAAATGTTTAAGGTAGAATCAGTTGCCACTGAATGAAAATACACACACACACACACACACACACACACACACACATACACACACACCGATACATGTATACATGACTTTGGGAATCCCAGCAACTTGGTGCTCAAAAGTTGCCCTGGAAAATTGTCATATCTAAGCTGCAAAGCTTTTTTTGTTCATCAACTTAGTGGATTGTCTAACACTCCTAACCTCGGTCTAGTATTGATTTCACTAACCTTCAAATTTACTGCAGCTTGCTATAATTTACATTTACTGGGTAGCAACAGCAGAACTGACAATATTTGCTAAAGCTTGTATAATTTTCCAATAAAACTTAAAAATAGCTCCTTTAATCTTTTTTTGGGTCAGTTCCCTAAATTAACAACCTGCTTTGTTTCTATAGATTCTCTGCAAAATGTTCAATAGATGAGAGGAAATGTCCCATGCTTCCAACCTTATCTATAAATGAGAATGATGTTGCATTCAAAGGTAGA
This sequence comes from Carlito syrichta, assembly GCF_000164805.1. Classification (NCBI taxonomy): domain Eukaryota; kingdom Metazoa; phylum Chordata; class Mammalia; order Primates; family Tarsiidae; genus Carlito; species Carlito syrichta. The sequence continues at coordinate 328,820 of NW_007253546.1, forward strand.
TGTTTGCTGTTTGCCTTGTGTTAGCTTCCATGTCCCTATGCATGCGTTAAGAAATCTGTCTACTTTAATGGCACAGATGTAAATAATAGAGGTTCACTCTTTCACACCAAATCTCATTACTGGAAATTGAAAACTAATACTGCTTTCCTTATTGATTTTTACCCTTTTTACTTTAATGTGTGCATTTCCCATAACCTATTCTAATTACAACCAAAATGAGCATGGAAGGCAAAGAACTCAAATGGGAAATACTATAACTGGAAAACCGAAGGGCTGTCCTTCATAAAAGAAACTCAGGTAGTGGATTTCACAGACAAAAAGAAAAAGACAAAACACTTGACCTTCTTATCCATGACAATGAGGACAACAGTAAACTCATTCAGTAGCTTTCTCTGCATAATAAGACAACATTAGCAAGCAAGAGTGAGCAACTCATTCTCAATCTCATCTCTGTTCGTTTGTGTGGTGCTGCTTCAGACTTTTTGTTGAGTTGGATTCTGAGTCTGTTTCTGCTAACCAACCTCATGCCAGGACAAAGCTGGAGACATAATAATTACTCAGGGTTTGTTATGCTTTTTTTTTTTTTCCATAGAGAAGGTTAAAAGCTCAGGGAGATGTGCAAAAACACATATTACCACCTAAAACATAGGCTGGGAATTGGTACCCTTTCACTTCAGCCCACATGATGGACAAAGCCAGCCACATAGTAAGGCAAACATAGAGGGGCCATGAAGATGGTTTGATGGGAGAAGCAGAATGAATACATACTGAACAAGTTTATTATAGCAGTTGTCAGGATAGAGACCAAAGCAACCCAACAGGTAACTGCACATTTTCCTATACTGAAGCAGAACTGATAACAGTAATGCCTCTTATCCTCATATTTTTCAGAGGATACTTTCCAAAACTTCCATGAATGCTGGAAATGTGGATACTATCAAATCCTACATAAATATATTTTTTCTATACATACATGCGTATAATAAAATTTAATGTATAAATTAGGCACAGTAAGATTAGCAACAATAAATAATAAAATAGAATAATTGTAATAATATACTATGGTAAAAGTAATGTGAATGTGGTCTCTCTCTTGAATTATTGCATTATTGTTAGCCTTCCTCTTGTGATGATATAAGACTATAAATGCATACATTATGAGATGAATCGAGATGAAGATATGTCTTAAGATATGCTTCAGGTTACTGGAATTAGAACCATGATGATATCAATGATTGGATGTTAGGAACAGATGATGTTCATGACTAACAGGTGGGCAGCAAATACAGCAAGGATATGTTAGACAAGTAGATGATTCACATCCTGGGCAGGACAGAAAGGGATGGCTCAAGATTTCATCACATAACTCAGAATGGAGCCACATTTAAAACTTGTGAATTGCTTGTTACTGGAATTTTCCACTGAATACTTTTGGACTTCAGTTGACCATGTGTAACTGAAATGACAGAAAGCATAACCGTAGATAAGAGAAGAAAATCACAATTTAATTTTATTTAACATCGTGGGTTGATAGCCTTCAATGTCCATGGAGAATGTGGTTTCTTTTATTCCTATCTTATACTAACTAATACTAGTGTAGTGAGAAATCCCAGTTTGATCCCCAGACTATTTCCATTAGGTGAATGTAAACCTGTATGGCTAATGTGTAGGGCAGAGGGTCATGAAGTTTATATTCCCAAGGTGTTGGAGAGCAGCCTAAGAGAGTATTCATTCTCAGTGACGTGTAATTGGCCAGAAAAGATTACATTCTAAAGCAGACTCAGCAATCAGAAGAAAGAATAAACTTTGTATTTCAGGTCATTAGAGACTCAGGTTCATTCTCAACTTAAGTCATCCCAAAATTTTAACTGGATTTTGAAATGAGGAGAGAAGATTGCATGTAAAAAGGAAAAAAAAAAGAAAAATGATTTGGCTAACACTTCAATATGGAATTGGAAGATAAATTAATCTTTACAATTTGTTATATACATTACCTCCCTTACTTTGATTCAGAATCCTGTAGGACTATAGTCATGGAGGTTAGTAAAAGCCAAAGTTATGAAGGAACTCTCCTCAAATCTCCCAGAAAACAACATACCACCAAGGGAATAATTCATTCATACTTACAACCCCTGTGACTCTACTAGGATTGTCACAGTAAGGCTGCACTTCCTCTTAGCTGCCTTCAGTCAGTGACTGATCACGGTGAGAATAGAGTGATTTTAAAGTTGTCCTACTCAAGTCAGTTTCAGCGCGGCTACAGTGGGCAACCTTTGCTCAAGAACTCCCCACCAGCTTGGCCAGGACTTTCTAGGACTGTGCTTCAGTCAAAGATCCTTTCTACCTTTTTTTCTTCTTTTAACCTCTTCCCTTTCACAAGAGTTAGCACATGCTGTGGGCTAAAGGCTCCCATTGCCTGCTTTAGCACCTTTCCACTTTATATTTAATAGTATTCCCCCCAAATAAATCTTTTTCATATCTAATTTTATATTGATGTCAAATTTTATCCAATGTGACACAATAATAAAAACTTAGAAGAAAATAGAATGGGAGTCATTAGAAGATGGGGGAAGCTATTGTCCAATGTATATAAAGTTGCATTTATACAAGATGAATAAGTTTTACAGATATGCTGTACACCATAGTGCTGATAGTTTAGGATATAGTGTTATGCATGAAAATTTAAGAGATTAAAAGATAAGTAGGTCTTACATTAGTGTTCTCACAAGAAAAAATAAAAGAAAAGCAACACAAGGAAACTTTTGGAGGTGATGTGATACATTTATTACAGGTATATGCCTATGTCCAAACTCATCAAATTGTATACACTAAATGTGTGTAGGTTTTTATTGTAACTTGTGGTTGAAATCGATAGTGGTTACAGCACTTTGCACTGATATAAAAATCAGTGTACTTTGGAAGGCACATGATGTTGTACAGATGGAGGGAGTGTCCTTCAACACTTTACAGAAATAAACTCCTTCCTGCTGTATCCTGCATATTAAATGCCACACACATTTAATTTTTCTGATGAACATAGCTTGAAGATTAAGTTGGATAACATAAAAACAAGTGGTAAAACCTACTGGAGTGAGCAGTCATGCCTGACAGATCATGCTCTGCTCAGTGAAGGTAGTTCAATACAAAAAGGGGAGAGTGATGCCTGGGGAAATGCTATACTCAGAATAGGTGGCCACAGAGCCTGAGAGGAGCAGAGCCCAGTGAAGTTAAGTCCAAGTGACTTTCTGTAGGCACAAAAGATTCCATCAAGGCAAACTTATACAGCTTAGCTGACATTGAATGTCTTGGATCAGAAGTGGGTCAAGACACTTTGAGATAGGAAGAAGGAAAAAGGAAGAAGAATGACAGAAACAAAGTAAGTATAATTCATGAGTACACAATAAGACACTTTTCTAAAAAGATATCTTGAAAAAAATGCAAAAGTTATATCGGTGAATCAATGACCAGTTTGTAGAAAGTAGGTTATCAAGAATCGCTTAATATGGGTTTTAAATTGATTTTATGTAGACCCCTGGGCAGTTGCTTCGAGAGCTCCAGTATATAGTATTGTGTTAATATTCTTAAACTCATGTTAGCTTCATTCTGATTTGTCAAATATTAGAAGAAGTAATATGACTCAGTGTATAAACCTTATTCTTACAGCAAATTTGTTATATATTGGAATGAAACCTGGACTGCTACCTCTAGCTTCACCAATAATCCAAATCTGCCCTTCCAGTTAATGATAATGTAAATTTTCTTCTTTAGATACGGAAGTCACAAGAAATTTGTTTTGTTGTTTTTCACTGTTGATTTTACTGTTAATATTGTTGAATGACATAGTCAGCACTGTGCTTAAGAAAAACACAAGGAAGAATACAGCCTAAATAAGAGGAGTAAGGTAATGTTTATAAGTTTCAGTCACTGTGGATGTTGTGAATCAAGTGACTAAAGCTAGTTGTCAGATTTGAAGTCAAGAAATCAGTGTTGGGTTTAGAAGATGAGAACAGACCCAATGTCTTGGAGGAGATGAAATTAAGTTAAAGATCTGAGTACTGTTATTATAAAAATTATTGCTTATTTGCTCTTCATTGTCTTATGTATTCTGTAATTTAAAAAAAAAAATAATGAATATTGAATTCCTTAAGGAAAAAGTCACTAAATGCTATTTTTAAAAAAAGCAAATAAATGAGATCATGACAAGCTACCATCATAGACAATGTTAATCCTTGAAGTTCATAAACTTAAATGAAAATGAAGGGGATCTGGAGGTTAAAAACTGAGTGTGGAATAAGTAGATTTTGAAAGAATAGACATTATAGTTAAATGTGTTCTGTTACTTAACTCCCTATTCATATGCTGGGTTCACAGTAAAGTGTTTAAAAACAATAAGTTGCTTCTAACAAACTTAGGGTAAGGAGTCTAGATATGAGAGTTGTAAATTGTTAATTGATTACAGGGGTATGAGACAGTGATAAGAATTGAGTGAAAGGGAATTATAAGAAAATTATTGTGAAGATTACATAAATACCCGGTTGGAATCTGTAATGCTATCTATCCCTTCCTCTCCACATCTAGATGACAGATTTCAAAAACAAAATATATTTTTCACATAATAGCCTTTAAAAAAAAATCTTAGAATATTGTAATGATGACATATAGACTCACCAAATTTATGTATTATTTGAAAGTTTTAGATGCAAGGAATTTAATTTAGAGGTACAAGATTGTTGAAGTTTCACATAGAGGAAATATACAGAAGATTCCAATACAAATGCCAATTTTCAACAGTTGTATTTTTTACTAAGTGTTTTCTTTCCAGACCACTAGATTTTCTGCATACATAAACTCAATTACTGTACTGAGAATCCCACTTGACATTCCTCAAAGTTTCAACAAGAAACTTAACCTTTCATAGATGTTATTCTGTTGAAGTTCTTCTTATGTCCTCTGTGAATAGGTGGATTTTAAATAAGATAGCCAGAAATCAACTACCTCATGGAATACTTAAAAGAAAAATGTATTGAGACTTTGAATTGCTCATCGGTACCCAACTCTTCAAAGATCTTCAAAACTTTGATTTATATACTCAAATATCATGTATGCTATTGCTAGCAAGTCTGTATAAATTACATGGATCTCCTTTTTTTTTTTTTTTTTTTTGAGTTGTAGTCTCACTGTCGCCCAGACTGGATACAGTGGCTGCTCCCGGTCACTGCAGCCTCGACCTGCTGTGCTCCGGTCGTCCGTCCACTTCAGCCTTCCAAGTAGCCGGAACTACAGGCATGCGCTACCACGACCGGCTGATTTTTTTATTTATTGTAGAGATGAGGTCTTGCCAAGTTGCCCAGGCGGGTCTCGAACCTGTGGGCTCAGGCAATCCATTCACCTCAGCCTTCCAAAGCGTGGGATAACAGGCTGAGCCACCAAGCCCCGTGGATCTCCTTTTTAAATTAACCCCAGGGAGAGAGTTCAAATACACTTTTTTTTTTTTTTTTGAGTTGGCATCTCAGTCTGTTGCCCGGGCTGGAGTGCAGTGGCACGCTCACGGCCACTGCAGCCCTGATCTGCTGGGCTCAGGCAATCCTTCCATCACAGCCTTCCAAGTAGCTGGAACTACAGGCATGCAACACCACACCTAGCTAATTTTTTTTATTTATTGTAGAGATGAAGTCTCGTCAAGTTGCCCAGGCTGTTCTCGAACCCATGGTTTCAGGCAATCCTCTCACCTAGGCCTCACAAAGTGCTGGGATTATAGGTGTGAGCCACCATGCTCGGCCAGATATACTTTAATTTTTTTTTTTTATTATGACGATGTGGAGTACAATTCAGAGTTAGCTATACAAACATTAATTATGCAGGTACCCTTGTTGATAAGGTGAGACCCTCCCTCCCCTAGCAGTTTCCCTCAACTGCCAATCCTACACCCACGCCCCTGACAGTTTCCCACTACTGCCAATTCCTTTCTTACAGTATTATGATAAAGGTTCAAGGTTTGCTTATGAGTGAGAACATATGGTACTCTATTCTATGTTTCTGTGATAGATCACTGAGTGATCGACTCTAAATCCATCCAAGTTGCTGCAAAGTCTATATGTTTGTCCTTCTTTATGGCTGCATAATATTCCATTATGTATATGTACCACATTTTTTTTAACCCAGTCCAGCTTCAATGGACAGCATGGTTGGTTCCATGTTTTTGCTATTGTGAATAGGGTTGCAACAAACCTATGTGTGCAGAAACTCAAATGTGCCAAAAGGTAAAAAACCAAACAGCCCCATTCAAAAGTGGGCAAATATACTTTTAAAAGTCAATACAGTAGTCTAGACTACAGCAACTGTCACCAGTATGTCTTACTTAACTTCCCAGCTTTATGTACATTTTGGAGTAGGATGATCAGAAATCTTAAATTGATTATGACAATAATAAGATTTTTTTTCCAGAATGCATTAAAAAGCTATTTGTTAAAAATCAACTTGTTAATAGTACAATATTCTTTTTTTCTCTTTCATCATCTTTTGATATTAATTTGTGTATATGTGTTTTTAATTTGTTTCTTTCATCCAAAAAAAGGGAGCAATCTAGAAAGTCAACCCCAGCTTTGAAAATTATCACTATACTGTGACCACACTCCGGGTTCTTCCCACATCCCTGCTTCATTATTTTATAACAAAAACTTTGATTGTCAAATGAAAAACAAATTCAAGCACACTGTTATAGGTTTTGACATAAAACTTAGCATTTTACTCTATCCAAGTTTCCTATCCTAGGCAATAACTCACAAGAAGCTTTGCCACAATTGAATTAGTCTCTTTATTTTATGGTTAAGATAAATGTCTTGACTGGAAGTGGTGGCTCATGCCTATACTCCCAGCTCTTTGGGAGGCCAAGGCAAGAAGATTGCCTGAGCCCAAGTGTTCAAGACCAGTCTGGGCAATTTGGTGAGACCTCGTCTCTACAATGAATAAAAAAAAATTAGCTGGGTATGGTGGCACATGCCTGTAATTCCAGCTACTTGGAAGGCTGAGGTGGAAGGATCACCTGAGCCCAGCAGGTTGTGGCTGCAGTGGTCATGAATGTGCCACTGCACTCCAACCTGGGCAACAGAGTGAGATTCCAACTCAAAAAAAAAAAAAAAAAGAAAGATAAATGTCTCTGTTATTTACCAGTAACTTCTCCTTCTCTTGTGTTCCCTTTGAATATCCTTCATATTTAAAAACATCCTAAAACACTTGAGACTTGTCATTTAGTTCTCTATATGTTCCAGGAATCTTAAGGAGGAAGTAACTGTATAGTTACATAATACTCTACACACTGTGAGCAATCTGATTTCTCACCAGTTATCAATATCATGTTTTACTATTCAGCTTGCCTTAGGTTAAGTTTTCAAGGTTTACAAAGTGTCTTCTTCATTTAAATTAGTAGCAACAACTTAACATTTTTTGAGACAGTAAAATATATTACCTTCTTCAGTTAGACATTGACTGCAGGTCTACCAAATGATGAGCACCATGCCATGTTTATAGGACAAGGAAGTCCACGATGTCTCAGTTCTCCATAAAGACTCTCCAAGAGTCTTAGTGTGAAGATAAACAACTAAAAGATTCCATGTAGTGTAATAATTCTTTTGAATATTCAGTCTAAGAATGCTACAGTGAACATGAGGGACAGTGAACAACACTGGAGGGTTACAAGTAAGGAAGTTTCATTGGAGAAACTAAAAACTGGATGACCTGAAGAGAGGAGAACATGACAAAGATAGAAAAGAATCTATGATGATGATAAGACAAATGATAATATGCCTAAGTATTTATCAGTGTATTTCTTTCCCACAACTCCTCATCCTTTTTCTACAAGGAATTACTTCAGTTGCAGCACTAAGGGTTAATTCCATCTTGCTCCCCACAGCCCACATATATAAACATGTTTCCAATTGTAACAAAGTAGCATTGGCACAGTGAGATTTACATTAAAATAGATTATATAAAGGTGAGAAATACAAAAGCATAGGAGGTGCGCGCGCACACACGCGCGGCCACGCGCTCACAGAGAGGTAAACCACGAAGACAGAAGAAAACGAAGTAAAACATGAATTTAAAAGGAGGGCCCTTTTCCCAAATATCTGGTAATTAAGTGGAAACAGACTCAGAAGTTGGCCATTATCCCTACCATCCTACAAGAGCCTTCCAAAATCAGAGATCAACCTGAGGTCTATTTGTCATGTAGCTTTCAGAGACATTGATTGTCTTTAGATCCTGCCTAACCTCGGGCCAATTAACAAATGCAGATCTTCTACTATCAATTTATTCTTTGAACTTGTACAAATCACAGCGAATCAAGTTACAAGCAGGAAAAGCAGTTTTCCACCAAGACCTAGGAGGTTATAATAATCCAGGCAGAAAAAAAAGTATACAAATTAAGAGACACATAAGAAAACAATTGATGAGATTTGAGTTCTTGCAACACATGGTAGAAACTGAGTAACTTCAAAGGTGAGGTTGGGATTTTTATGTAGCCATACAAAGTGTTTGGATTTTATCTATTAAAGCACATATTTTTGAACATCTCCACAAAAGGAGCCCCTTAGGGCTGAGCTGAGATAATATGAAAAACTTTGGCTCCAGGGAAATTGCCCAAGGCTCAGAACATTTTGATGCAAAAATAGCATTTGTTTTTAAACTCATGTTTTTATCCTCATAATTTTTGCATATCTTGCCATTTCTTTCTTATATGCATATTAACTTAAATATTAATTTCTTTAAAAATAAGTAAAACAGATGCTCAAAAGATATGCTATGATGATCCTGTGACTTTACGTATACATACAGACTGTTTCTTAACTTTTACCTTCTGTTGAGATACACATAAAACCTCTAAGTACTGGGAAGATATTGAAGAGACTTAAGAAAAGAAGCCACATAATTGGATTTGCAATGTTTTAGGTAACATTTATGGTAAGCCAAGTTTACACTATTGAAATATTTCTGAAAAAAATTGTATACGACTCAACCACATTTTTTTTTTCTATTTCTAGAAAAATGTCTTTAGAATTTTGAAAGAGAGTTTGCTGAATCTGTATATTGCTTTAGGTAGTATGGACATTTTATTTTATTTTTTATATTTATATTTTATATGCTTTTTTATTTGTATTTTTTATTTCAACACCTTTGGGGGGGATACAATAGTTTTTGGTCTGGGCTTTAAGAGGATTCACCACCCTCAACTGTGCACATTGTACCCAATCAGTGATTTTGTTGTTGTTGTTGTTTCTCCACTCTTCCCCTCCCAACTCCTAAGTCACCAGGTTCTGTTACACCATTTTCTATGTCGTTGTCTATCCTTTGTTTAGCTTCCAATTATAAGTGAAAGCATGTGGTGTTTGGTTTTCTGTTCCTGAGTTAGTTCACTTAGGATGATGTTCTCCAATTCTATCCAAGTTGCTGCAAAGATATTATTTCATTATTTTTGATAGCTAAATAGTATTCCATAGTGTATATATACCACATTTTCATTAACCATTTATCAGTCGATGGGCATTTAGGTTGATTTAACATCTTTGCAATTGCAAATTGTGTTATGGTGAACTTGCGGGTGCAAGTATCTTTTTTATACCACCTTTGTTGCTTTGGATGATAACTAGCAGTGAGATTGCTGGATCAAATGGTAGATCTGCTTTTAGTTGTTTGAGAAATCTCCATACCACTTTCCATAGAGACTGTATTATTTTACACTCCCACCAACAATGTATGTTTTCCCTTTTTTTGATTTTTTAAATAATGGCCATTCTGGTGTAATGGGGCATCTCATTATAGCTTTAATTTGCATTTTCCTGATGATGAGTGATTGTAAGAATTTTTTCATGTATTTTTGACCATTTGAATATCTTCTTTTGAGAAATGGCTGATCATGTCATTTGCCCACTTTTTAATGGAGTTTGCTTTTTTCATGCTGATTTGTTTGAGTTCTTTGTTGACTCTGAATATTTGTCTTTTATTATATATGTAGTTTATGAATATTTTCTCCCATTCTGTAGGTTACCTATTTGCTCTTCTTCTTTGCTGTGCAGGAGCTTTTTTCTTTCTTTTTTTTAATTATAAAGATGTGAGGTACAATTCAGGGTTAGGTGTACAAACATTGATTATGCAGGTACCCTTGTTGATGAGATATGCCCCTCCCTTACCCATCCCTCAACTGCCAATCCCACCCCCTCTCCCCGACAGTTTCCCATTACTGCCAAACACTTTCTTATAGTATTGCAATTGTTCAATGTCTGCTTATGAGTGAGAATATATGGTATTCTGTTCTTTGTTTCTGTGATAGATCACTGAGTATGATTGACTCCAAATCCATCCAAGTTGCTGTGAAGTTCACTTATTTGTCCTCCTTTATTGCTGCATAATAGTCCATTGTGTATATGTACTACATTGACTCTTAATATTAATCCTTTATTTTATATGTAGCTTATGAATATTTTCTCCCATTCTGTAGGTTGCCTATTTGCTCTACTTATTGTTGTTGTTATTATTATTATTATTATTATTTGCTGTGCAGGAGTTTTTTAGTTTAAGTCTCACTTGTTTAATTTTGTTTTAGTTTCATTTGCTTTTGTGGTTTAGCCATAAATTCTTTGCCTAAGTTGATGTCCAGAAGTTTTTTCTAGATTTTTTTCTAGGATTTTATGGATTCAGGTCTGATGTTTAAGTAATTCATTTTGAGTTAATTATTGTATATGTAAAGAGATAAGGATCAAGTTTCATTTTTCTGCCTGTAACTGTCCAATTTTCCCAGCACCGTTTGTTGAATAGAGTGTTCTTTCCCCAGTACGTTTTTGTCTGCTTTGTCAAAGATGAGTTGGCTAGAGGTATTTGGATTTATTCCTGGATTCTCTATTCTGTTCCCTTGGTCCACATGTCTGTTCTTGTAGAAGTATCAAGCTGTTTTGGTTACCACAGTCATTTAGTATAATTTGAATTCAGGTAATGTGATGCCTTAAGCTTTGTTCTTTTTGCTTAGAATTGCTTTGGCTAATCTGGGTCTTATTTGGTTCCATATGACTTTTAGGATTGTTTTTTCTCATTGTATGAAATAATCAATCGTTTAAGAGGGAGTGCATTGAATCTGTAGATTACTTTGGGTAATATGGTCATGTTAATGTTTGCTCTTCCAAACCATGAACATAGGATGATTTTCCCATTTGTTTGTGTCCTCTACAATTTCTTTCATCAGAATTTTGTAGTTCTCCTTGTAGAGACCTTTCACTGCCTTGGTTAAATATATTCCTAGGTGCCTTAGCTTTTTGGTTGCTATTGTAAATAAAATTGAGTTCTTGATTTGATTCTCAGCTTGGTCACTATTGTCATATAGCAGTCCCTCTGATTTATATGTGTTGATTTTGTGTCCTGAAACTTTACTGAATTAATTTATCAAGTCCAGGAGTCTTTTGGAGAAGTCTTTAGAATTCTTTAGGTTTGGATCATATCATTGGCATACAGAGATGGCATGTTTTTTCTTTTTTAATTTTGCCATACTTTTTTTTTTCTTTCATGGTTGCTCTGGCTAGGACTTCCAGTACTATGTTGTATAATAGTGGTGAAAGTGCATCCTTGCCTTGTTCTGGTCCTAAGGGGGAATGCATTAAACTTTTCTTCATTCAGGATGACGTTGGCTGTGGGCTTGTCATATATAGGTTTATTATTTTTAAAATAGTTTCTTCCATGATTATTTTGCTGAGCGTTTTATTCATGAAAGGATGTGGAATTTTATCAAATGCTTTTTCTGCATCTATTAAAATGATTGTACGATTTTTGTTTTTAATTCTGTTTATGTAGTAGATCACATTTGTTGATTTGTATATGTTTAACCACACTTGTATCTCTGGGATAAAACCCACTTGGTCTTGGTGCATTATTATTTTGTATGTGCTGTTGAATTCGGTTTTCTAGTATTGTTTTGAGGATGTTGGTGACTATGTTCATAAGATATATTGGTGTATAGTTTTCTTTTTTTGGCTTTGGTATCAGAGTAATTGTGACATTTTTGAATGAGTTAGAAAGAAACTCCTCTCCTTCAATCTTGTGGAATAGCTCCTGTAAAATTGGCACCAGTTTGTTGAAGTTTTGGCTAAATTCATCCATGACTTCATCGGGTCCTGAACTTTTTTTGTTTTTGTTTCTGTTGGGAGACTTCTATTTACTGTTTTAATCTGGCTAATCTATTTACTGTTTTAATCATTACTGGTCTGTTCAGGGTTTCTGTTTGTTCCTGATGCAAGGTTGGAAGGTTTTATGTTTCCAAGAATTTATTAACTTCTTCTAGATTGCTAGTTTGCATGCAGTTATTCATAATAGTCTTGGATGATCTTTTGAATTTCCATGTTATCCAGTGTAATGTCTCCATTTTCATTTCTGTTTGTGCTAACCTGAGTCTCTCTCTTTGTCTCTCTTAATTAATGTAGCCAGTGGTCTATCAATTTTATTTATCTTTTCAAATGAACAACTTTTTGATCCTTTGTATTTTTTAATTTCAACTTCATTTAGTGCTGCTCTGATCTCCATTATTTTCTTTATTTTCTTCTGCTAGATTTGAGTTTGATTTGTTCGTGATTTTCTAGTTCCTTGATGCGCAATGTTATAGTGTCAATATGTGGTCTTTCAGTCTTATTAATGTATGCCTTAAATGCTATACATCTTCCTCTGAGCACAGCTTTGACTGTGTCCCAGAGATTTTGATACTTTGCTTCATTGTTGTCGTATATTTCAAATAATTTTTGAAATTTACATCTTAGTTTCATTGCTGCCCAAAGATCACTAAGGAGCATGTTTTGTTTGTTGCGTGAGTTCTTCATGGAGTAATTTCTAGTTTTATTTCACTGTGGTCAGAAAAGGTGCTTGATATGATTTTGAGGTTTGCCTGAGTTTATTGAGACTTGCTCTGTGGCCTTTCATGTCATCTCCATATCAACTTGGAGAATGTTTCATGAAATCATGAGAAAGAAAATATATTCTGTAGCTTTGGGAAGGAATGCTCTGTAGATGTCTGTTACTTATATTTGTTCTAGGATTCAGTTTAACTCCAATGTTTCTTTGTTGATGTTCTTTCTTGATGATCTGTCTGTTGTTTTCAGGGAGTGTTGAAGTGTCTCACTATTATTGTATTGTTATCTTTTTTTTTCAGATCTAGCAGAATTTGTTTTATAAGATTGGGGGCTCTTGTGATGGGCTCATATATATTTAAAAATTGTATGTCTTCTCACTAGATTCATTCCTTTATCATTATGTAATAGATGTCTTTGTCTTTTTTTTTTTTTTTTACTGTTATTCATTTAACGTCTCTTTTATCTGATATAAAAATGGTTACTCCTGATTGTTTTTGGTTTCCATTTGCATGGAATATTTTTTGCCACCCATTTCTTTGAGTTTATGGGAGTCTTTGTGAGTTAAGTGGATCTCTTAAAGGCAACAGATATTTGGGTTGTGTATTCTTTTTCCATTCTGCGAGTCTATATCTTTTTAGTGGGGCATTGAGATCATTTATGTTCTATGGGGGGCCAGCCCCCCAAAAGAGATTTAGAGGGTCCCTGGAAGGTGGGGCAGCGTCGGCGAATATTCTGGAGAAATAAGGAGAAAGAAAGAGACTGAACTCTGTCTAGTGCAGAAGCCGATTCTGTAGTAGGGATAGATATTGAAAGAAAGATGGAGGGATAGATATAAAGAGAAAGAAAGAAAGTGGACAACTGTTCAGTGAAATGAGCAGAAGCTGTTTATTGGGACCAACCGTGAGTCTTTTATCCCAAATTTTCACATGTTAAATCACAAGACTTTCACATGAACACAAGGCCAGGTGGATGAGGCGCATCCCCCACCCCACCCACCAGGTGTTTTCCCAAGCATGAGGAAGGACAATTCCAAAATTATCTCACTGTTCCTTATGCTTGGTTTATGTTTCTCAAAAGCAATACAACAATTCTAACATCATAAAATCCTAATAATCAATAACTTCTAAAACGTATGCATACCCAATACCTAATGACTAATTTAAATCCTAATACCTTTCTATTCTGTGCTAATTTTACTGTACTATAAAAAACTCTTAATTATAGCCCAAACCAGTTCCTAAAGAATGTGGCCCAGTCCAAAGATCACGCTGGGTCATTTCCAGGAACAATCGATTATGATCTCTTAACAAAATGGCTATTCTAAAATCCTATGTATCTATCTTAATTTCTATAAAAGTTTCTAATTCCTAATCCTGATATATAAATCTGATCATCAGCAACAAAGCTTCTAGAATAAACCCAAATACAAACTATAATTGTACTAAAGCCAAAATCACAATTAGTAGAAAGTGGGAACAATGAAATTTCTAAAGTTAGCTGTATTCTTATAAAACCTTAAAGTAGCATGTTTGATCATGCTTGAACTAACATAATTCCCTCATGTAGAATGACCTATTCTAAAATATTTTCTATGAATAAAATACATTCAGTTTCTATTATAAGTAGAAAAAACCTACACTAATTGTAACTAAAGAACTGGTTTAAAAGAATGCAGCCCAGTCCAAAGTGGATGCTGGGCCCTTAGGAATGTGGCCCAGTCCAAAGTTCATGCTGGGCCATTTCTGGTAACCCTAGATAATCATCTATACCATCTAAAGTTGGAAACAGCTCTCTAAATGTATATACTAATTCTACAAATATACTTTTAAATCTTATAAAGAAGCTTGTATCATGTATAAAAGGCTCCCAAATGTGACCTGAATTTGAATTATATCTAATACCTAAGCCGAAACCACAGTTATATAGGAAACAGAAACAATGGGTTTCTAGAGTGAGCCATGCCTGTCACAGTCACAGAGCCTTCAGCTTAGATCAGCAGAGTTCCTTTAGGTACTTGCGCTGCATGGTAAAAGGAGGAGGAAAATGTGGTCAACAGCTCCCGAACACATCCTAGCGGTCTCGGGGTCCACAGCCCTCCCTGATCCCTAATGCTCAGTGGGCCTCCGTGGCCGGCTCCCAACAATGTTCAGAGTTAATAATAACAAGGTACTATTCCACTCATAATACTGGTTCTTATCTGGTTGCTTTACTCATTTATTTCCTCCATTGTGTTGGTGTTCCATAATGTCTGTGGACTTTATGATTTCCAGTGTTTTCTACTGGTGTATTTCCATTTTTTGTTTCAGTATTTAGAAATTTTTGAGTATTTCTTATAGAACTAGTCTAGTATGACAAATATATCCAGTGTTTGCTTGTCTTTGAAGGACTTAATTTCTCCTTCATTTGTGAAATTTCATTTTGTTAGATACAAAATCTTTGGCTGATTGTTATTCTGTATGAGGAGATTGAAGATGTGGCCCCAGTCCCATCTGGCTTATAATGTTTCTTGTGAGAATTCTGCTCTTTGTCTCATTTGTTTACCTTTGTAAATTATTTGATACTTTTGTCTCACTGCTATTAAAATTATTTCATGCATAGTAACTTTGCATAACTGGATGATTATATGCCTGGGGCATGACCTTTTTGCAATGAGTCTTCTAGGGGTTCTTTGACCTTTTTGTATTTGTATGTTTAGTTTTCTGACAAGGTCAAGGAGATTTTCTTCCATTATTTTCTCAAATAGATTTTCCAAACCTGTGGTTGTCCCTTCTTCCTCAGGAACATCTATGATTCTTAGGTTTGGATATTTTACATAATCCCACACTTCTTGGAGACTTTGCTTAATTCTTTTGATCCTTTTTTCTTATTGTCTTCTGATTGGGTCAATTTCAAAACCTTGCCTTCAGGTTCTGAGGTCCTTTCTTCTGCTTGTCCTAGTCTATTGTTAAAACTTTCCACTGCATTTTGTATTTCCGGGAAAGAGTCTTTCATTTCTACAGTTTCAGCTTGGGGTGTGTGTGTTTGTGTGTGTGTGTGTGTGTGTGTGTGTGTGAAGAATTTTTCATTCATGTCCTGCATCTTTTTTTTTTTTTAATTACCCTATGTTGGTTTTCAATTTTCTCCTGAAGTTCATTTATCAATTTTATAATTATCTCTTTGAATTCTATGAATGGAATTTCAAAAATTTCATTTTGGTTAGGGTTAGTTGGTATGGTCTTTTAGGGGTTTTGCGGAATCCTATTTTTTTCATATTGTTAGATTTTTTTTGTCTGCTTCCTTTCCATTTTGGTAGAACATTTCTTAATTTAGGTTGGAAGTTGGCTGACACAGGCACTATAGGGCTCCCTTTGTTATATATAATCTTGTTATGGGGTGTTTCCCAATTGACAACTGTCCCAGTCCTTTGCTGAGTACCTGCACTGGTTCATAGTGTCCAGAGTAACAGTAATGGCTTAGAAAGAGATGTTAGCTAGGGTTAAGGATTGGGCCTTCTCTAAAACTAGTGTTATATTCCACATAGTAGCTGCAATGTTGATCTCTGGCCAGGAGGTGGCACTTGTGGGAGTAAGCCAGCTATGATGGTGTAGAGTTCTCCTAGGAGAATATTGATGCTGGGAAATACCCAGACAGCAGCCAAGGCTGAGTGCAGAGCTCTGGGAATTTCTCAAGTTTTCTGTCTGTTTTGAGCTTTCAAGAAGAGTGCAGGGGAAAGGGGATGCAACACAATGCAAGTGTGTACTCTTGATTACCCCAATGGGGATTAGAAGGAAGTCCTAGCCTACTGGAGTAACACTGACATAGAGGGCAGGCACAGAAGAATTTACACAGGAAGTGAGGTGTTGCTATGGCAATGCACCCCACCTGTTTCTCACTTTTGCCTCAGGCAATCGATGATCTGAATGTCAAAGTAGAACCAGCTTTAGAGTCTCAGGTGTTCTCAGGCAACCCACCCAGCCAGGAACTGTCTGCAGCCTATAAGTTTACCTCTGGGCCTATATCCTCCCAGCCTGGTTAAAAAGCAGCCACCATGGCCCACAAGGGTTGAGTTCCTGGAACGTGGTGACTGGTGCTACTCAAGTCTTTTTTCTTGCTCCACTCTGTGTAAGGCAGTTTCTAGTGAAAGACTAGAGTCCTACAAGACTCAGGAGCACTGCAAACTCATAGTAGGAGAGAACTCCTCGATTCCTCTCACTTATCTTACCCTATGTGTCTAGAGGCTGTGCTAGACTATGTTGGTGCAGGTGAGAGTCTGGTCAGTTCCAGCCCAGGTCAATGTTTTTTTCTTCTTTGTTCTAAGTGGCTAATATCACCCCTTTGGAGAGTCATGGGGTATAATGCTAGACTCATCTCTCTAAGTGCTGAAGAAACTCTTCATCTTAGTTTACTCTGTAGGAGAAACCCATTCTATCTGCCTCATGTCCAACATTTTAAAAATATAGTATTTTTCCAATGCATGAACTCAAGGTATATTTCTACTTATTTGTGTCCTTTCAATTGTTTTCATCATTATTTTATAATTCACTGAGTACAGATCTTTCATTTTCTTAGTTAAATTTGTTCATTATTTTATTCTTTCTTATACTATAAAAATTGGATTGTTTTCTAGATTTTTAAAGGTAAATTGCTGTTAGTGTAAGAAAATGTGACTAATTTTTATGTGTTGATTTTGTCTCCTACTAGTTTACTGAATTCATTTATTAGTTCTAAAGTTTTCTTGGTTGAATCTTTAGGATTTTCTGCATGTAGAAGTATGTCATCTGCAAACAAGAATAATTTTGCTTTTTCTTTCCTGATTTGGTTGAATTTATTTATTTTTCAATTTGATTGCTCTTGATAAAACTTCCAATATTATTTTGAATAGAAGTGATAAGAATAGGCATCCTTGCCTTGTACAAAATATTAGAGAAAAAGTTGTTAGGTTTTCCCCATTGATTATGAAGTTAACTTTGAACTTTTCATAAGTGGCCTTTATAAATTGAGGAGACTTTTTCCTATACCTATTTGATTAAGAATTTTTTTTGTCATGAAAGTTTATTGAACTTAATCAAATGATTTTTCTGTGTATATTAGGAAAATAATGAGATTTTTATATTTCGTTCTGTTAATATTGTGTATCACTTTGATTTGTTTGCATAGATCAAATGAACCTTGCATTCCAGGGGTAAATCTCGCTTGTTCATGAACTCCCAAAGATGACAGTTATCCAAATACTCTTCAGAAAGAAAAACAAAGTTGGAGGATATATACTTACTGATTTCAAATTATATTGCAAAGCCATAGTGATCAAAATGATATGATACTGGCATAAATGCGAACACATTAAGCAATGGAACAGAATAGAGAGCCCAGAAATAAAACCAAAGCATATAAAGTTAGATAATTTTCAATAAAGTTATCAAGAATACCCAATGGAGATATAATTGTCTCTTCAACAAATGGTATTGAGAAAGCTAGATAGCCATATGCAAAAGAATGAGACTGGACACTTATCTTGCACCACTGACAAAAATCAATTCTACATAGCTTTAACACTTAACTAGAAGACCCGAAACCATACAACATAGATGAAAACACATGAGGAAACCTCCTTGAAACTAGTCTTGGCAATTATTTTTGGAATATCACATGAAATGCTCAGGGAATGAAAGCAAAAATAACTAAGTGGTACAACATCAAACTATAAAGCTTCTGCACAGCAAAGAGAAACAATCAACAAAATGAAAAACCAATTTACTAATTGGGAAAAAATATTGTAGATGATATATCAAACAAGAACTTAATATCAAAATATATGAGAAACTCATAGAAAATAAATGAATATTCCAATTAAAAATGGTCAAATAATCTGTATTGGCATTTTTCCAAAGGAAGCATGCAATTAGCCAAAGGTATATAAAAAGATTTTCAACATCACTAATCATCAGGGAAATGCAAATCATAACCACAGTGGGGTATTATCTCATGCCTGTTAAAATGGCAATTATCAAAGACAAGAGATAACAAGAGTTAGAAATGGTATAGATAAAAGGGAATCTTTGTATATTATTGGTGGAAATAGTAATTAACACAGCCAATATGGTAAACAGCATAGAGGTTCCTCCAAAAATTACAAATAATAGTGCGCCCTAGGGCCCAGAAATTCCTTTACTGTGTATATATCCAAAGGGAATGAAATCATCAACTTGTAGAGATATCTGCACTCCCAATTTGATTGCAGCATTATGCATGATATCCAAGATTTGGAAACAACCTAAGTATCCAACAATACATGAATGGATAAATAAACAGGGATACACGCACACACAATGTACAAGAGAATATTACTCAACATTTAAAAAAGTAGGAAATGTCATTTACAAAAATGGAATAAAACTAGAGAGAATTATGCTAAATGGAATGAACCAAATTCAGAAGAATAAATATTGCAAGATTTCACTTACAATTGGAATCTAAAAAAATGTTCAACACATAGAAACAGAGAATAAAAAAAAACGTGATTACCGTAGGTTAGGGTGGGGAGAGGTGAAGATGAGGAAAAGTAGTTTCAGTACAAACTTGCAGTTATATAAAGGGAATACTTTTAGAGAGCTAAAGTACAGCATAAGAACTGTAGTTAATAATATCATATTAACTGTATTATTATTAAAAATTTGCGGAGTGTACGTGTTCTCACCACAAAGCAAAAGGTAACATGAAAAAGTGATGGATAGGTTAATTGTTTGACTGAAGTAAGCATTTCACTATGTATATGTATATAAAGCATCATTTGTACATCTTAAATATGTACAACTATTTTTTTTTTAAGTAGGAGTCTCACTCCCTCGCCCAGGCTGGAGTGTAGTGGCATGCTCACAGCCACTTCAGCATTGACCTCCTGGACTCCAGCGATCCTTCTGCCTCAGCCTTCCTAGTAGATAGAACTACAGACATGCGCTACCATGCCTGGCTAATTTTTTTATTTCTTCGAGAGACAAGGTCTCACCATGTTGCCCAGGCTGGTCTTGAACTCACCGGTCAATCCTCTCTTCAGCCTCCCAAAGTGCTGGGATTACAGGCTTAAGTCACCACACCATGCAGTACAATTTTTAATTTTTATTTTGTATTTTGTATTTTTAAATTATTTTTATAAAGATGTGGGGTACAATTCGGGGTTAGGTATTCAAAAATTGATTATGCAAGTGCCCTTGTTGATGAGGGTGTGCTCCTCTTTCCCCTAGCAAATTCCCTCAACCATCAATCCCACACTCCCTCCTCTGAGAGTTTCCCACTACTGCCAATTCCTTTCTTATAGTATTATAATTGTTCAAGGTTCGCTTATGAGTGAGAACATATGGTGCTCTGTTCTTTGTTTCTGTGATAGATCACTGAGTATGATCGAATCTAAATCCATTCAACTTGCTTCAAAGGCCATATGGTTGTCCTTCCTTATAGCTGCACAATATTCCATTGTGTATATGTATCACATTTTTGTTTAATCCCGTCCAGCTTCGATGGGCACGTGGTTGGTTCCATGGTTTTGCTATTATGAATAGAACTGGAGCAAACATACATGTGCAGGTATCTTTTTTGTAGAATGATTTTAGTTCCTTCGGGTATATTCCCTCCCAGTAGGGAGATTACTGGGTCGTATGGAAGGTCAATTTCTAGTTCTTTCAGAAATTGCCACATTGTCTTCCAAAGAGGTTGCAGTAGTTTGCATTCCCACCAACAGTGTAGAAGATTTCCTTTTTCTCCACATCCTCACCAGCATCTGTTGTTATTTGTTTTATTAATGATGGTCATTCTACTGGGGTTAGGTGGTATCTCAATGTGGTTTTGATTTGCATTTCTCTGATGATGAGTGAGGCTGAGCACTTTTTTATGTGTCTGTTGGCTGCCTGTATATCTTCTTTTGTGAAGTGTCTATTCATGTCTTTTGCCCACTTTTTAATGGAGCTCAGTTCACTTTTTTCTCTTTTTTTTATTATAAAGATGTGGGGTATGATTCAGGGTTAGATATACAAATGTTGATTATGCAGGTACCCTTATTAATGAAGTATGATCCTCCCTCCCTTAGCAGTTTCCTTCAACTGCCAAACCCACCCCCCATCCCCCGACACTTCCCACTACTGCCAATCTCTTTATTTTAGTATAATAATTGTTCAAGGTCTGCTTATGAGTGAGAACATAAGTTACTCTGGTTTTTGTCTCTGTGATAGATCACTGAGTATGATCGACTTTAAATTCATTCAAGTTGCTGTGAAGTCCATATGTTTGTCCTTCTTTATGGCTGCATAATATTCCATTGTATACATGTACCACATTTTTTTATCCAGTACAGCTTCGACTCAACTGATGCTAAGACATTGGATACATACACCTGTATCAATTCAAAGTTTTTTGGTAACATCTTCTGAGATGGTGTTAAGAGTGTAAGAATTTTATTTAGGGTAATACCTGTGTCAAAATTCCCATTAGGAATACAAACATTGGTCAGAGGGAGCCTCAAATTGTGATACAGCTCTAATCATATTTCTGCTCCAGAACACGAAGTGCTAGAGCACAAAATGTATGATATCGGAGTCCTGTGCTGGGAAGAAATAGTCAAGTCTCTGAATTCTTGCTATGCACAGTCATTGTCGGGACATTCACATAAAGGGAATGGACAAAAAAAAGAGTTGCAGCAAATTCTGAAGCTGCTGCTTATGGAGAAAAGTTCATTTTTTTTTTTTGAGTTGGAGTCTCACTCTGTCACCCAGACTGGAGTGCAGTGGCCACTCCCAGCCACCACAGCCTCAATCTGCTGGGCTCCGGCAATCCTTCCACCTCAGCCTTCCAAGTAGCTGGAACTACAGGCACACGCTACCATGCCCGGTTGATTTTTTGATTTATTGTAGAGATGAAGTCTTGCTGCCCAGGTGGGTCTCGAACCCGAGGGCTCAGGCAATCCACTCACCTCAGCCTCCCAAAGGTGTGGGGTGACAGGTTGAGCCACCGAACCTGACTGAAAAGTTCATTTTTGAAGGGAGCATTGCATGCTGCACTTTCAGGGTGGCAACAAGCCAATCTTGTGCCACATGGACACAGTTATCCACATTTATTTGGGGGAAATACCCATATAGTTTTCCAGTGGATCTGATTTCCTAAAGGAAAGCATAGAAAGGCAGGTTAGAAAGGTGAAATTCAGTCTCCAGTCAAAGCCTTAATTACTACTGGTCATCTTTTTGTTCCCATATTCTTTCCTTTTTTTTTTTTTTTTTTTTCACCCTCAGCTACAATTTCTACTGCTCTTGGTGGCTTGTCTTGTGGAATGACAAAGATCTTTATTCATGGAGTCATGAGAGTCCCTCTTGGAAATTTTCATGCTTAGGGAGTAGGCATGTCATAAGACTTCATAGCATGATGCTGACTGGGGCTTTCTGGGCATAAAATGCAAATCCATGCCCAGACCCAATGTTGTTTTGAGCACAAATTGGAATCCTTTCCATTTCAGAATAGACTCAGTAAACTTAAAATCGAGTAGCTGATTGCTTATTGTGAGATATTGTGCCATATCAAGGGCCCATCTTTGGTTTCTGTTTTTGTCATGTTAGTCATCAGGGGGTGGCAATAAGCTGATGACCCTTATAGAAAGAAATTCACTCTGTTGGGACCACACACAATCTTTATCGTTGCTGCCATGGACACATAATACCTTGTGAATAAGAATTGCTTCTGTCTCTATTTCTTGGCTGAAATTATACACACACACACTCACTAAACCAAAGGCCACATACCATATACTCATATTGTATTAATATTAATACACTCTAGTAAAGATACAAAATCCAGCAGGGCGGTTGGAATTGGGACTACCACTTGGTTGAGCTTGCTGTAGTCTAGAATCCATTTGGTTACTTCAGTGGCTAGGTTTTGCATTAAATGAAGTTGTATAAAGCACTATCACTTCACATTCTTGAGATGTACTTAAGGGTGGCACTAATGTGAACCATTTACCTCCTTTCCAGCCACACAAAAGGATATTATACTGTTTTTGATTTTTAAAAAAATTTTATTTTCTAACTTGGCCAAGATGCTGTGTGTTGTGGTTTTAGAAGTTTTCATTTAGGCTTCCTTGATATAAAAACTCTTACCCCACAGGCCAAGACCAACATTTGTTATTTTTTGTTTTGTTTTGTTGTTGATAGAAGCCATTCTACTGGGTATAAGGTGGATACTCATTGTAGCTTTAATATGCATTTCCTTAAAGATGGGTGATGTTGGATATATTTTTATGTGCTTACTGGTAATTTTTACATTTCCTTTAGAGAATTTATCTAAGCAAATCCTTTATCCATCTTTGAATTGGGTTGCTCACTTATTTATTTTTTGTCACATTTTAGGAATTCTCAATATATTCTGGTTATTAATATTTTATCAGATTTGCAAATATTTTCTCTCATGATGGGTGTTGCCTTTTTACTCTTTTGACAGCATAATATTTTTTAACTTCTCTTGAAGTCCAATTTGTTAATTTTCTCTTTTTTGCTTGTCTTTGATGTCATAACTGAGATATTATTGTCAAATTAAATTTTATGAAGAATTTTGTCCTATATTTTCTTGTAAGAGCTGTATAAATTTAGGTCTTGTATTTAGGTCTTTGATCCATTTTTAGTTAATTTTTGTGTATAATGTATGATACAGGTTTAACTTCATTATTTTGCATGTGGATATTCTCAGCACTATTTCTTGAAAAGGTTCTCCTTCCTTAATTGAATGATCTGGGCATCCTTGTGAAAAATAATTATCCATATGGTTATTTAAAAATATTTAAATGCATTCTATATCTCTTTTTATATCAGTATTATACTGCTTTGATTACTGTAGCTTTGTCATACATTTTAAAATCACAAAGTGTGAACCCTTACCTTTGTTCTTTTTTTGTTTAGATTATTTAGGGTTCTATGAGATTCCATAGGAATTTTAGAATATTGTTTTCTATTTCTAAAAAAAATTCATTCTTTTTTTGATAGAGATTTTATTGAATTTGAGGATCATTTTTGTTAGTATTGACATCTTAACAAGTTAAGCCTTCTAATCAATGAACATAGAGGTGTTTCCATTTACGTGTATCTTCTTTAACTCTAGGTAATGTTCTCTTCTGCATTTTTCATTGTGTATGTCTATAGGGGAGCACATTTTTATTGAGGTAATCACCATCAGTCCCCTACTCACCAATTTTGTTTTTTTCTGATTATTTAAATTATACTATACCCTGATGGGCTGTCCACTTATTTTGTCCTTAGGCAAGCCATATTCCAGTATTTATTTGTATTACTCAGTGTGGGTCTATTTCCCTTGGCTGCCATTCTGATCTTGCTGGTCTAATGATAGTTATGACTGCCTGACTTCTGGCGTTTTAGCATGACCACTTGATCTGATTCTTTGAGGCCTCTCACACCTGTCAGTCTGTCCTGCATTTAGCTATGACTCTAACACACACACATGTGCGCACACACACACACACACACACATACACACACACACACACTCACAAAATCAGTCACCTACCACTGAACTTAGTGAATCTGATACCCCTCTCACCAGTTCATTCTTGACCTTGGTAAACGGTGTTATGATTTTCCTGGCCTCCAACTTCACCATGCCCAATTCCCTGGGCCTTCTAATTCCTTCTATCACCATCTGTAATACCAATTCAACTACTTTAGTATCACTTAACTGTTTTTTGTTTTTTGGTTTTTTCAATTTTCTAGAAGTTATCCAAACAGTCGATCAGCACCTTTGTGCATTCTTTTCCAAGGTATTATATAAAGTTTATTAACAATATCTTTACATCTATGAACGGTCTCCCTTTTACAGTTTTATGTTTCAGGCCCTTTTTTCAAACATCCTCAAAATCCAGTCACAGTGGCACTTTTTATCTCCTTATAAAATACACGGGTTAACTTTTGCAGCTCCTTTGGGACATTGACTCTTTCCTTCCTTATCAGGTCTAGCATGTGACTGGATTATGTGCCTGGTTTATATATCTTAATTATGTGCCTAGGATGTGCATAGATTATGCTATAAATGGCAGTAGCCAAGAGGTTAGAAGAAAACCCTTAAAGACATATCTTGTTATGTAATGGAGGAGACGTCTTTTCAGTGGCTCCTTACCTGAGTAAAGTGACAGTTCTTATTAGGGAATGGTGGACTACCTGTATAAACTCAGAGTTTAAAAGAGTCTAGGGAGTTAAAATGTTGAGTGGAATGTATTCAGATACCTCCATCCCATGTGTTATAGTGCCTGACTTTTTGAACCAGGATAATAAACTTAGCATAATAGACTTTTGTCAGCTATGGATTCAATGGTCTTTCAAGCTCAGGGACTTTAAATATTAAAAGTCCTGATTCAAGTCTTCACATTTTCTTGTTCTCCCACATAGGCAGAAGAGGGCTTTTTTGTAAGATACCAAAAGGCCCTTGACTCTTACACTTAGTTTTCAAATTGTGTTAGCAATTTTGCTTTTCATATCTTACAGGGTATCAACGCAACTTAATAGTGCCATCTGATATTCATTGTTCTTGTATGCATTGTCCCCCTCCTATGCTTTTTAACTTTCTGAATTATTGTACTGAACATGACAACTCCTCCCACTGGGGCATTCTTTTAAGTATTTAAAGGTTTAAAATTAATTATATTTTGGAAAGTTTATTTTATAATTTCGACATTGAGTTGTAAATTTTCCAACTGTTGAAAATTCCACGAAATCATATATATATGTGTATATATATATATATATACACATATATATATATATACACACAGATATATATGTATATATATATACACATATGTATATATATATACATATATATATACACATATGTATATATATGTATATATATATATACACATATAAAATAAGTAACAACCATGTCAATTGTGCTGTCTAGTTGACCTAATGTAAAATAATTTTAAAAAATACATATTGTAAATGAATGTAGACGCCAAAACAATAGACTAAGAAAAGAAATTTGTAATAAATTCCTGTTTGTTATGAGAGCTTTAATTATAACTCAAAGTGAGTAACTAAAGTAATTATCCAAGAGTAAAACATAATCTATAAGTTACTGGGGAAATAGAAGTTAAGTAGAAAAATATTATGGTTCTTAAAAATACAAATGCATGGGATTATATATTCAAATACTATTAAAGTCTATTTGCCATGTTATTACAAAGGCAAATAAAGTTCTTTCACTGCAAATTGTCTTCTCTTTTTAGAAATATCCTTGGATTCTTGGTATATTAATGGCAAAGCATATTTATCTAAGTAGGATAAATACATTAAAATTTATAGTATGATACTTCCATAGAGTTACACATATTTTAAATGGACTTTTTTCACTATTGTAAGAGGAAAGAGGACTATTTCTGTAGATAATTGATTTTATTTGTTTTTACAAATTTACTAATTGACAGAATAGAAAAGAAAGAAGGAGAAAGAGAAGCAAAAGGAGAAGAGGGAAAAAAGAAAGAGTAAAAAAAATGGAGGAAACTATCAGGCAAGAATATATATCCCTAATGTAAGACTTTCTGAACACATAGAATATGCACATGACATTAATGAAACTGATAATCTAAACTAAAGAAATGAAGTTAGCTGGAAAAAAATGGAAATAGCAACTTTAGATATTTATCAATAAAATATTTATAGTCCTGCATTTTGAAATATTTTTTTTCTAATAAACCAGTAATATTTAGGAATATTTGAGGAAGGAAGAGTTTTAGGTATTACTTGCAATAAGCTCATAAATATCTATTATCTCAGCATTCCCCTAATCAC
The DNA here is from genome assembly GCF_000164805.1 of Carlito syrichta. NCBI lineage: Eukaryota > Metazoa > Chordata > Mammalia > Primates > Tarsiidae > Carlito > Carlito syrichta. The sequence continues at coordinate 355,500 of NW_007253546.1, forward strand.
TATAGAGTCATACATAATTTCTCTAAGAAATGAAAATATGGGTGCATGCACTCTCTCTCTCTCTCTCTCACACACACACACACACACACACACACACACACACACACACACACATCCTCACAAATTAATACCAAAGGCATAAATGCCCATTGATTGAAAGGTTACATTTTAAAACAAAATTAAATTGTCATATATACTTGTAAAATTTAATATTTTATGCATTCATATAAAATTTGTAAATTTCCTGAACCTAATGTTATATTTGTTTTTATTTTGAGCACTATTTTATTTCTAGTCATTATTTATATGCTATAAGACTATTGGTGTGGGCCTACATTACATTTTGTATAATTCATGCAATATATATGTATAATTTCATGTTTTAAATAGTTAATATTCAGTGTTATTGATTTCATCTCATAAATTCTAAACGGTTTTTTACTCTGAACACTTAAAATTAATACTGATTATTATCTTATATTTATGATATCTAACTACCTACAGTTTGAACACTTTTAAAATTAATACTCTTTTTTTGTTCTGCTTTTTAGTCACCAAAAAAGAAGCACAAGTAGCAATGGATGATACTATCTATTGCATTATTAATGCATAAAGATATGCTCAGATTTGCTATCAATGGAAGTGGCTAAATACTGGCGAGATAATAGGCCGGATATTCACAATGATCCTCTAGCCAGTATCTTAATGTCAGAAATCCTTTCTTAAGCTTTTTATTTGTAAATATATACATTCAATATTTTTGGCAGAGGTAATTGCAAATTAATATGGCATACGTTCTCCAAGTTTTTATGAATGCATTTAATAAGCTTATCTCTGCTGAAACTTCCTTCTGGATAAGCACACATTGCTTTTTCTGTCTTATAATACCTTAGTATTGATACTTTATCTTTTCACTCTATTATACAAACTTATTGATTCCAAAATAAGGACAGGTGAAGATTCATACAAATTGCAGTAAAAGATTCTCTGAATCTAATGATATCACTGTAAGAGAAATTAGAAACACATAAAGCAACTATTGTAATTCAAGGACATGAGTGCTATAAAAATGTTTCTGAAGGTAAACCATGAACAAATGGGGGGAGTGAATTATGTGATATTTGATTAGGGATTGATTTAAGGGACTTTGTCGAACATAGGTTATGTAAGAAAAATAATAAAACAAAAAGAAGATTTGTATTTTGAGATAAAAGAAAGCTTGCTAATCTAGATAAAATAAGTTGCAAAAGTGAAATGAAGAAATTTGGGAATTGAGATAACATGAGATTGTGCAGAATAAAAAAAAAGTTGAAATTTAAAGACTCAAATATAGAGTAATTCCAAGAGACTGCAAAATCCAGGTAATAATCTTGAAAGCAACTGACTGAGTGAAGGTAGAATCATGGAATGAGCCACGAAGCCACATTCCTTTCATTGTTCAATTTGTAAGTATACATGTATCTTGAGTATGGGTCTATTTCTAAAATCAAAGACAAATTCAAGCTCATTCTGAATTCTGTTCCAACATTTTAAACAAATAGTCTACACTTGTTCTACACTGATATTAGGATCATTTGAAGATTGATGAGCATTTCTTTTCAAAAATTTACGCAAATGTTAAATCTGAGTTTGCCTTTTACTTCTATTCAGCATGGCAACATGGCTGTTTCATGGTTCAAAGTCCATACACAAATTATTTGAACACATATTCATTAAAAATTTACTATGTACTGAATACTGTTATAGGTGTTATTTACACAGTAACACACAGTGTGGTAAGGGCTCAGAGGGCAAGATATTTTGCTAAGTGTTAATATTCTTACTTTCAATGATATTTTCATTTCTAATTCATGTGGAACACATTGTAGGTAACAATTCCAGTGATATTTTAATTTCTTCCTGCTATGTCTGACATCACGTAACCAGTAAGACTATGCTTTCAGGTGTCCACTATGCCCCCAACTTTAGAACCTATAAATTAAAAAAAAAAAAGTTGCTAATTTCAGTAATGGTTTTTCTTTATAAGATTTTTGAATATTTTACTTTTCATCACATTCTTATCAAGACATTTGAAAACTGTCAAGTTGGAGAAGAACACTGAAATTTTTTATAAATCACTCCTGTCTCCCATGTTTCAGTATCATAGCTCAGAATATGTTTCATTAACTACAAATGCAATATGTCCAAAACAGTTTTTTTCTTTTCTTAAAATCTTCAAACAAGATCTCTCTCCCAATTTATCTGTCTTTTAAAAATGGTCTTCTGCACTTCCAATGATCCTTAAAGCAAACATTGTACTACCTGTAATTATTCTGGCACAGAGACCCATCACTTTCCTTCAAATGATATGACATTCCTTTTCCAAAGTTCTGCCCATTTCTCATGTTAACATCTTAACTTATACCATTAACCCTTTCATTAGATTATTAAAACAGTCTTCTATGTATCTACCTATACTCAATTTACCATTCACTGTATAAGAAAAATCTCAGATCCCATGGATTTGAAAATGATCACAGGACCTTGCCGCCCTGAATTTTATAATTGGAGTATTATTTCTTGTTAATATCAACCTAGACTGTCATTATCATGTCAATTCTTGCAGAGACAAATCTTTTTCTTTTTCAAGATGAGTGAAACTGAGAGCAAATTGGAACACAGATCAAAAGCTTCTGTTGATTACATCATAATGAAGTAAAAATACCTACCAAGAGGAGAATTAAATTATATCTTTTATTCTAAAATATTTAGAATAGTTGTCATTAACTCGGCATGCACTAGAGTGATACTTACCTGCCCTGGGTTCAGGCTGCCACTATTTTTCAGAGCCTTCCTTTTATCAACACAAAATGGAATAATGACTATATCTGGACTCCTTGAAATCGAGGCCTGAGAGATCAAGATGTGGAAAAAGTTAAGATTCTCTCTTGCTGAGATCTCATTTCCTGGAACAGAGGTTTGTCATTCTATTGGCTTCCCAGAATCAGAACCACTTCTGCATTTGGGAAATGCCTGAACTTGCAAGTTGAACTCCCTTCCCAAGTAGTCTTGCAGCTAGGGTTAACACATAACATAGACATTGCCAAACAAATACAGATTCCTATGCATAAGATCACAGGATAATGATGTGAAGAATGGGAACCATTAGTGGGGTCTTAAAAGTAAAACTTCCAGAAGCAGCAGGGATGTCAGAGTTTGTAGAAGCTTCTGATGTCCTGGGTATTGGTAACCTAAAAAGTAGGGCATAGCATTTGAAGGCCAATGTGGTGCTCTGGTTTGATTCAGGACAATGTTTCCTTCTTTCTTTCTTTCTTTTTTTTTTTTTTTTGAGACATGGTCTCTCTCTGTTACCCAGACTAGAGCACAGTGGTGTGATTATAGCTCACTGCTGCCTTGGGCTCAAGTGATCCTACTGTTTCAGTCTCCCCAGTGGCTGCAAACATAGGTATGCGCCACTGTGTCTGGTTAAATTTATTTTATTTTATTTTTTGTGGAGACGAGTCTCACTATGTTGACCAGGTTGGTTTCAAACTCCTGGTCTTAAATCCTCCATTGCCTTGGCCTCTCAAGGTGTTAAGATTATAGGTGCGAGTCACTGCACCCACCAGGATAGTGTTACAGTGTTTATTAAAATGTAGTGTTTATGTAAAAATATGTTTTCTTCAGCCTCGAATAACCAAAACAATCCTTAGTGAAAGAAACAAAGCAGGAGGTATCACATTTCCAGACTTCAAACTTTACTATAAGTTTACAGTAATCAAAACAGCCGCTATTGGTACAAGAACAGGCATATAGACCAATGGAACAGGATAGAGATTTCGGAAGCAAAGCCTCAATTTCTCAGCCAACTCATCTTTGACTAAACCTCCAACAATAACCACTGGGGAGAGGAGAATCTATTCAGTAAATGGTGCTGGGAAAACTGACTGATCACATGCAGAAGATTGAAACAGGACCTCTACCTATCACCATACACAAAAAATTAACTCTAAATGGATCAAAGACCTCAACATAAAACCTCAAATTCTAAGAATCTTAGAAAACTCAGAAGATACTCTTTTGGAAATTAGAACTGGCAACCACTTCCTGATCAGAACCCTAAGTGTCCATACCATAAGAAATAAGATAGACAAATGGGATCTCATCAAGCTGACGAACTTCTTCAAAGCCAAAGAAACTGTCAAGAGCGGGGAGACAGTTCACAGAATGGGAAAAAGTATTTGCCAAATGTATATCTGACAAAGACCTAACATCTGGGACCTACAAGGAATTCAAACACGCCAAAAGGAAAAAAGCAAACAATCCCATTAAAAAGTGGCAAAAGGCATGAATAGATACTTCTTAAAAGAAGATATACAGGCAGCCAACAGACACATGAAAAAGTGCTCAGTCTCACTCATCATCAGAGAAATGCAAATCAAAACTACATTGAGATATCACCTAACCTTAGTAAGAATGGCCATCATTAATAAAACAAACAACAACAGATGCTGGTGAGAATGTGGAAAAAAAGGAATGCTATATTGCTGGTGGGAATGCAAACTAATGTAACCACTCTGAAAGACAGAGTGGTGATTTCTGAAAGAACTAGAAATTGATTTTCCATGTGATCCAGCAATTCCCCTATTGGGAATATACCCGGAGGAACTCAAATCATTCTACAAAAAAGTACCTGCACATGAATGTTTGTTGTAGCTCTATTCACAATAGCAAAAACATGAAACCAACCATACTGCCCATCGAAGTTGGACTGGATAAGAAAAACGTGAACTATTTTGCAGCCAAAATGGAATACACAATGGAATATTATGCAGTCATAAAGAGGGACAAACATGGACTTCACAGCAACTTGGATGGATTTTTAGTCGCTCATACTCAGTGATCTATCAAAGAAACAATGAACAGAGTACCATATGTTCTTACTCACAAACGAACCTTGAACAATTTTCATAATACTAAAAAAAGGAATTGGCAGTAGCGGGAAACATTGGGGAAGAGTGGGATTGGCAACTGAGGGAAACTACTAGGGGAGGGAGGGACACATCTCGTCAACAATGATAACTACATAATCAACATTTGTATGCCTAACCCTAAATTGTACCCCATATCTTTAAAATTTTTTTAAAAAGTTAAATGTGTTTCTTATATCAATAGCAAAAGTGTCACTTGGGACTTGTTAGAGATATGAATTTCTCAGATCCCACCCCAGAACTACTCAACTAGAAGAAATTCTGAGAGTAGGACCTACCAATCTGTGTTTCAGAAAGCCCTTGATGTGAATGGGCAGAAAAGCTTGAGCATTATTGATTTAGGACTCTATTTCAGTCTACCTTTAACACTCAGCCCTTACATAAGTTTTTGTTATTGTTGGCACCTTTGCATAGTGTCAACAACTTTAATTGATCTTGGCATGGCTAAACTAGCAGTCACATTACAAAAATAAAGTCATTAAAATACCTTAACTTAAATTATTGCTTTCAAGTTAACTTTCCATCTGTATGCAATGAGCCTATAAATCATGGCCCCTAGATTCTCATCCATTTTTTTTTAAAGCTTTTTTGTTTCTTACCTAATTCTGCTTTAATTTAATGATTTGACATTACACTTTATATTTTGACTCTGATTGAAAATGATGCTAATGCTGTGAACTAATGCCCTGGTTACTACACCTTTAAGAGTGGACCTAGGCATTATGCCTCTAAAAGGAAGCTTGACCCATTAAATATGCATATGTTATATTATCACCTCTTAGAGAGTAGAGAATCTGTGTGGTCAGTGATTATGCTTCATACTTTCATAGCCTGCTCAGTAAATAGTACAGTGAAGCTCACTTCATACCCATAATCTATTCATTTTGTAGATAACATTGGTTTTGTCTCCATTTTAATTTGACAAATCATTTTATTTGCATTTTAATTTCTTTTCAATAAAAATAAATCACAGCACCAAATGACTATAGAAAAATATCAATGTGATTGGACATCACATTGAGCTCCTATATTGACCATTTTTTGATATTTTATTAAATCTTGGAATCATTAACCACTCATCTGTAAATTTATATGTTGTTGTAAACTCTCTGGTGCCTCTTTTGTCACTCAGGGCTTATTGCACAATTTGATAAAATAGTCTTATTGGACAGTGGTAAATTAAATAAGGTCACAGATTCCATGTCATTCATCTTGTTAAAAATGGCGCTGTTCCCCCACTCCTTAGATCTTGACAACCCTCATGACCTTCAAGATCATGACCAATAAATGGTGATGGAAGTGACATTGTATGAGTTCTGGAAACAAAGTTACATGAGGTATTAGCTTTTACAATCTCCTTCTTGGACCACTTCTGCCATCTTGTAAAAAGGACCAGTCTAACCTCCTGGAAGATGAAAGACCCTGTGAGGACAACTGAGGTGCTCCAGCTGACAGACTTCTAGTAACTTCCAGATATGAGTGAGGCCATTGCCAACCTCCCAGGACAGAAGGCCCACTGGCTAATGGCAGTCTTAGGAGTCTAAAACAACAGAATTTGGAGAAATTGAAAGTTATAATTTTAGTCTTTTGTATTAGCTGTTATAGCAATAATTATCTAACTAAATAAAAATGTAAAATAGCAATTAATATTCCAGTTTTTTTATTATAATTTTATGTATTTTATTTTTTGTCTTAAATTGCCAGCAATGATTGATCAGATATATTGAGGAGCCTTTAGAATTTGCTTTCATTAGAATTTATTTTAAAATAATTTAAAAATGAACATTAAGAAGTATGTTACTAATGATCTGGGAAAATCTGGTCTCAGTGCCAACTGTGTACTTCCAAAAACAAAAAGATTCTATCATTTGAACTCCTATTCCCCTGTTTGTACTCTGACAAGGTCATAGTTAATAGGCTTCTCACTGTGAATCTGAAATATGATGACAATTAAAGAAAAATCCCCCTTCAAGCATATGCAGCATTATAAAAATGACTTTCCAATAACAAACTGGCAATAAACATGTTACACTAATGTCTGGGAAGTTCTAAGTACTTATTTGTTCTTTTTTCAAGAGTAGATTTGATGAATATGTTAGAAGTCAGTTAAAAAATAAATGGTGAAGACTTATTATTCATTGATAACTTTTTTATTGTAATACATTTTACTATTTTATTTATAATCCAAATGTAATAAGATACCAAATAGTTATACACAATACCTCAGATACTAGGTATGAAGCTAAAAACTATCATACCTCATATATATCATTTAAGAACACACAGAAGCAACTTGTCTACAATTTAATATTAAAAATTTTAAAATATTTTTTAAAACATTTAACATCTTTTTAACATTTTGATCATTTTTATAATTTTGCTGCCGGGCTCAGTAACTCAGCCTGTAATCCCAGCACTTTGGGAGACCTAGTTGAATGAATTGCCTGAGCCTGCGGGTTCGAGACCTGCCCAGGCAACTTGGTGAGACCTCATCTCTACAATAAATCAAAAATTAGCCAGGCATGGTAGCCAATGCCTGTAATTCCAGCGACTTGGAAGGCTAAGGCAGAAGGATCGCTGGAGCCCAGCAGGTCGAGGCTGCAGTGGCCGGGAGCAGCCACTTCACTCCAGTCTGGGAGACGGAGTGAGACTCCATCTCAAAAACAAAAACAAAAACAAAAACATAAAACAAACAAACAAACAAACAAATTTTTGCTAAAATTATCCAATATAATTTTTGAATTTCCACCATGCGCTAAATTGTTGTTCCCAGCACCAGAGACATAGATGTAAACAGAGAAGAAAAACCATTTTACTATTGTATCTTGAATGATAGAATTGGGGAAGAAAGGTAACAACATAAATAAATAAATTATACTAAAACGTACAATTATACAATTTTTTACATGTTGCACGGTGAGACTTCCAATATGTTTAGTGATAATTTGTGTTGTGAAGAAAAGCAGAATAGAATATAGGCATAAAAACTGAAGTTAATGTGGAGGGAGTTGGGGCAATGTCCTTTTCCATAAATTTGTCATGAAAAGACTCACTTCAAATATGAAATTTAAGCAAAGATTTAACAGAGATGAGAAATATATCTATTTGGGTATTAGGAACAGTCCAAGAGCAACAACGAAGACTTGAAACCAGAGCATGTCCGTCTTGCCAAAGAAACAACTGGGAGGTCAGTGTAGATGAAAAAATATTAAGTGATGCCAAAGATAATAAATTCATTTGAAAAGATAAGGCAAAGCCAAATCATCTTTAGCCTTCCAGACTGTTTTAAACACTTTGACATTTACCTGGAGTGAAATGAAAAGTGACTTGGGGCATTTCTGAGCAGAATGATTGTTATCATCTAAATACTACTACCAAATTAGCATGTTGCAACTTAACATTTACTGCAATAGTGTTAAGAACTACTGCCCTAAGAAGAAGTGACTAAGTCAAGAGGGCTTCACCCTTATGAATGAGATTTGTGTCCTTATAGGAAAGGCTTAAGTAAACTTCCTTTTTTTGTTCTACTAGGTGAGGACAAGTAGAAGGTACCATCTATGAAAATGGGCCCTCACCGGACAACAAATCTGCTGGTGCCTTGATCTTGGACTTCCAAGTCTCCAGAACCATGACCTCTAACTTCCTTCATTTATAAATTACCCAGTCTAAGATTTTGTATAGCAGCCCAAATAGACTAAGATAGTAGTCTTTTGATTTTACTAATATTTTAGCTTATTACCTTGGTAACTCCATAAATTTACTTAGCGAGAAAGCTTGTTGCAATTGTCTGAGCAATAAATGACGGCAGCTTGGACTAAAGAAATCATTCAGAGGCTAAAGATAAGAGGTAATATTCTATGTATAACATAGAACCTCAGTCAACACGTCCTACTGATGAAACAAAGGACAGATATTAGAGGCAGGAAAAATGGAGATGACTTCAAAGTTTTTACTTAAAATCCATAAATGTTTTTCCGTGATGTGACCATCTGCACAATAATTTCTTATAGAACACTATGTTGAATAGTTTCACTGTAATTATCTAACCAATCCCATATGGTTATTTGTCACATTTTAATAAACATATGTTTACTGAGAATGTAATGTGAGAAACTATGTTAGGCTAAGAAATTGATGATCTGTATTCCCTGTCTTTGGGTAGCCTACAGTTCTAGTGTGAGAAACAAACATATATAAAAAATGCTTTCAATGTAGTGCAGAAAGTTATACGATACAAACATGAGGATATGCGAATGAAAATGATATGCACTGATCTGATCTGGACACATGGAGGACATTACAAAGTAGATAAAGATTTTTTTCAGAGAAAATTATATAAACTTAAAAAAAATAAAACCTGAATAAATGGGCAGATATATTGTGTTCCTAGAAGGGAAAACACTGTAGCAAAAGTAAAAATCTTCCCAAGATTGGCAATAAATTAAATGCAATTCAACTTAAAATATAAACAAGATTATTATTTCTTAGTATACTGTTAGAAGCTGATTATTAATGCAAAATAGTAACTTAGACACTTATTAATACAAAGATAAAGCAAAAAAATCTACTCACAAAATAGTAAGACAACATTAAATGGATACTAATTAAGATGATATTGTCTTGGATGAAGTATAATAAATAACCCATGTAAATGAAATTTTTTAAAAAGTTAGAAAAAGAATGATTGATATGTATGTGGACACAATGTGTGTACAAGATGACATTAACTACCTGTAGAGAATAAGCAACCTTCTAAATGCATAATAGGGCAATGGGATATTTATATGATATAGAATGAAATCACAGTCTCTTCCCTGTCATATTAAAATATTAGTTCCATGTAAAGCAATACTAAAATTGTGGAGAGGAAACGTATTGTTACTTAAGACACACAGTAGAATATTTTCAAGAAACTGCTTTAAGGAAAGTTATTAAATAAAAACATAAAGCCATGGTAATAGAGTAAAAGACTAATAGATTAAATGCAATCAAGTTAAGTATTATATTCATCAACATAATAAATATTAAAATTCATAAATTATATTCATTAAAATATACCTTGAAGAAAATGCAAATACCATTTGTAACATGGGAGATAATACTGAACCTAAAAGTATCTGTATATAGATGTTATAACACCAAGAATATACAATCTCTTTGAAATTATTTTTTAAATATACTTTTTCTTATCTAATCCATAATAAAATAAAGCATAGGAGATACACACTAGATAATGCATAAAATATATTAATACTGAAAAAAATAATAAGCAGCAAATTATTATTTCAGAAAAGACTACATGAGAAGTTTGGGGAAATCTACTCAAGAAAAAATGAAGTATACCATAACTAGACAAAATAGCCATAAACAAAAATTTTAGAACACTGGAAAATATTTTAAAGTCAATAACAACTTGAGGAATACAGTTGATACTTGTTATCCATGGCAGTTATGTTCTATAAAATTGCTGAGAACACTGAATCAGTGAATCTTGAATCATTGCTCCTAGGAGAAATTCATAGACAGATTCTTGTTTGCCTGTGGTTATAATATTTTCATTAGCCAATCAATAAATAATCTTCTTTGATGTATGTTTCTGTTTAAAGACACTTTATTTAATATATGCTGTTGATTCATTAACATTGAACTCATGGCCAACAGCACTATCCTCACGCCTGAATGAGCTTGTATAACACGTGTTTTCTCTGTAAAGAATCTCATAGCTTTCTTGTATTTAGGAACTTTGGACAGCACTTCAGCACCGTACTTGTGGAGCAATTTAAACAGCAAAATTACCAACAAAAATACAAGTGTGAACCAATAAAATATGCAAAAAAATCATGGCAATAATTAGACTGTGAAAAGAACACTATTTACTATATGAGAACTAAACAAAAAGGTAAAACATTGTCTTTTACTATCTCTTCTGGGGACATGTGTCATTCAAATTCTTTACTACTCTATGTATGTCCGTGAATAAGCACCAAAGCCTGTGAGTATAGATTTTGGGATTACAAATACATTTTAGCCAGTAGGCAAATTCACAAATACAGAATCTGTGAATAATGAGAACTAACTATACCTACTCATTTTTAAAAAAACTGCACTGTATTGTGTAAGATAAGTAAATTTGTGGTTTTCTTATGTGGTAGAGTTTTCATTCTCCCGACTGAGTGCCAAACCCCACATATTTACCTGCCAGAAGTGATTAATTTAGTTAGGATTAGGTGACAGAACACCTAAAAATTTATAGCAGAGATTTTAAGGTGAGAAAGTAATGGAAATGCTATGATATCAATCAACCAACAGCCGCATCTTACTACACAGGTACATCTGTACACAGAAGACACTAGATAGTCTGGTCAAAATTTAAGTCAGAGAAAAGTTGAAAATTTGCTGTGCCTCTGGATGTAATTCTAAACCTAGATATGAATCAGACAACAGACAAGGAAGATGTTATTGCCTTTAGGTGTTTGTACATAATCTTTACCCAAATCTTTTCTTCAATAATTAAAAATAAGACCAACTTTCGGAAGCCAGGAATACAAGAAGGATTAGTACAAATAAATTCACACATGGACACATTATACTAAAACTGCTGAAAGCAAAAGAAAGAGAAACTCAAGAAAGTAACAAGAGAAAAGTGGCAAGTCAGAAGGATGCCATGATATAATTAACTGTTATCTTCTCATAAAAAATATTGATGTCAAAATACATAGAATGACATTGAAATTACTGACAATAAAATTCAGCCAATAATTCTATATTTATCAAATTATCTTTCACATCAAGACAAAATAAAGACATATTCACATAAACAAAAAACAAAATAATCTATTACTAACAGACTTTTGCTGTAAGAAATGCAAAAGGAAAATGATGCCAGCTATACAGAAAGAAATGTAAAGCAATGTAAATAGTAAATGTGGAAAAAATATAAAAGGAAAAATCGATTTGTTAAATTAGATATATGTGGTATAAGTATTTTTCTCTTACTTTATATAAAAAGCACATAATTTCCTAAAGGCACAATTATAATCCTGTAATGAAGTTCCTACATGTATAGGTGTAATGTGCATGATGGCAACGGTACAAACAGGGAAGAAAATGGAGCTAGATAGAAGAAAATAAGCTAAAATAAGTCAGTATTAACTAGAAGGAAATTGTGTTAAGTAAAATATGCATATTAAGATTCTCAGAGCAACTACGAAAATAAAATACAAAAAAATAGTTCAAAATGCAGCAGAGCTGGGAGAAAATATTTGCAAAAGACACATATGATAAAAAGCTACTACCCAAAAGATACAAAGAATTCTTAAAATTCAACTATATGAAAAAAAAATTAAAAACTAGACAAAGAAACTGAACAGATGCTTCATCAAAATAGGAACAAAGATGGCAAATAAGCATAAGATAGGATTATCTGCGTTATATGGCATAAATGAAATGCAAATTGAAAAAACAGTGAAATGCCACTACATATCTGTTAGAATGCCCAAAATCCAGAACACTGACAACACCAAATACTGTTGAGGATATGGAAAAACAGGAGCTCTCATTCATTGCTGATGGGAGTGAAAACAGTACAGCAGCTTTGAAAGACAGTTTGGCAGTTTCTTTAAGACACAAAACAAAACAAACAAACAAACAAAATATTTTTACCATAGAATCCAACAGTTGTGCTTCTTGTTATTTTCCCAAAGGAACTGAAAAATGCAAAAACAAAAACCTACTCAGGGATGTTTATAGCAGTTTTATTTATAGTTGTCCAAGCCTAGAAGCAACAAAAATGTTCTTATTAGACAAGGAAAAGCATTAAATGCACATTGCAAAGCAAAAAAAAAAACAAATCGGAAAATTCACATATGACAAAAAAAAAAGAGGCAAAGCAATGAAGATAGTAAAAAGGTCAGTGGTTTCTAGGGATTATGGCGGAAAGAATAAATAGAATTATTTATTCTAGAGAATTATTAGGACAGTGAAATTACTTTGTATGATACCATAATGGCAGATGCAGGTCATTATACATTTATCACTATCTATAGAATATATGTCATCAAGAGTGATCCTGCCAGTTAAATCAGAAAGAAAATAAGCACAAAAATAAATAAATAGATACCAAGTTCAGAAAAGAGCAAGTATATAAATCTTCACTGACTGAAGAAACAATTGTGTATATAGAAAATACTAAGCAATCTATAAAAACCACTAGAACTAATAAGTTAGTGTCGACAATTTGAAGAATTCTAGATCAATATATTTATAAACTATATATGTGACATAGAGTTATAAACAATATATTGTCATATATATTACAGCATATTAGTACACAAAGATTTTACTGAAGGAATTATAAATATCACCTAAAACAAAATATGGTAATAAAAGTATAAGAATAAGTCATCTCTATAGTAAAAATGAAACCTATAAAAAATAAATGAGAACTTCATGAGATCAAGCTCTTAGGCATTTTATTAGATCTGTTTGATATAATGGATATATTTTAATTAATAAAATAATTAATTCTATTATTTCAAAGAGATCAGGAATATTATGGGGGAAATAGAGAAAGGTATGGAATCTTCGAATAGGTGTATAGCACTGACTTGGCTCAAGAAAATAGTCCTGATGGATATAGAATCTAAGCTGAGGTCTCAGATATAAGTAGTAACTAGGCAACGAGGATGAGAAGTATATCTCAACAGACAGAATGGCACGGGCAATGGGTCAGAGTCAATGAATTTTGATAAAATAAAATTAATTTTGATTAGTCTGACTAGAGTGTTTTGTATAAATAAAAATTAGTATTGAATAGTGTGTATGAATTTTTAAGTGCTGTATATATTTTAAAATTTGTTTTATAATCCACTACTTGTTTTATTAGATCTTTTTTATGCATAAGGTAACCAGGATAAAAATAAGTTCAGAAATTTTTCCATGTTCACAAAGTAAGAATTAAATGGACCCAAGATTTGAACACAGGCTTATTTTAGAGTCCAGGCATTTAACTAACATGCTCTGCCATCCCATGGTAAACTGTATTAAAAGGTTTAGATTTAATTTAAATACACATGAAAGACATTGAAAAGTTTTAAGCAAAGAGCAACATGATCAAATTTGCATTCATGAAGGATACTACTGACTACAGAGTAGAGAAAGAATTGGATAGAGTTGGATAAAAAAAATTTGACATTAAGTTTATAAATACATTACTTGTCATCTTTGCATTACATAAATAACACAATTATACATAACATTTTATTTGTTTAATTGATTATTTTATTGTTAGAAGACTATTTTAATTATTCAGCAATATTTTGTTTTTGTGGTATAGATACTTAAAAGTGATCAACTATTCAACATTTACAAATAAATTTCCTCTATAAGCAAAGTGTGACAGTGGAACTGTATTTCAAATGTGTAGTCAGTAAGAACTGGAAGTGAATTTAAGATTGGTAATTTATTAATTGCATAGCTTAAACAAGTTGTATGATATCTATAAATCTGAAAAAAATAGAGGTGTCACAGGAATAAAATGAGATAGCATATATAATAGTCCTCATATAGTGCTAAAAATGGTATTTGTTTTCAGAGTATAATAGTTATTATAAGTAACTGACCCACCTTTGATTGTTTTAAGATTTGTTTTTCTTGTTTGTGATAGTTTTTTTTTAATCTGATGAAACCACGTGTAATAAATTGTAAAATATATACACACTTTTAGCTATTTTTAATTTGTCTTATAATTTTTCAGATACTTTCTATATGTGTGTGCATAGACAAATATATTTTATTTTTCTGGTTGCTTTTATAAAAATTGAATTACAAGGCTTCTTGTTTTCCAAAGGATATTATTTTTCTATAATTTAATTCTTTATTGACTGATCTTTAGATCATTTATCATTGATTAAATTATAAGCAATATTGCTATGGACATACTTGTATGCAATTTTTAAAATTATAAAGATGTGGAGTACAATTCAGGGTTAGGTATACAAAAGTTGATTATGCAGGTATCATTGCTGATGAGGTATGCCCCTCCTCCCCTAGCAGTTTCCCTCAACTGCAAATCCCACTTCCTTTCCTCTGACAGTTTCCCACTACTGCTAGGCCCTTTCTTATACTATTATGATTGTTCAAGGTCCGCTTATGAGTAAGAACATATGGTAATCTGTTCTTTGTTTCTGTGATATATCACTGAGTATGACTGACTCTGAATCCATCCAAGTTGCTGCAAAGTTCATATGTTTGTCCTTCTTTATGGCTGCATAATATTCCATTGTGTATATGTACCACATTTTTTAAATCCAATCCAACTTTGATGGGCAAAAGAAATAGATAAAGTTGTATTTCTATGGAATAGATTTCTTATGCTAAATTTTTGCATCAACGGAAATATTCATTTTAAATTTGTCACAGATGCTTAGATGTGCTCCTGCAATGCCTATGTGAGTTTACTTGGCACCAGGGGTATATACAAATGCTCTTTTCCTTATACCCCATTTGATAATAGATATGAGAATTTTTTTTTTTAAATTGCTGTACTTTTGCACAAAACTGTATCATCGTTTTATTTTTCATTTCTCTGCTTATTTTTTTAATAAAAGCTACACAATTTTATAAATAACTCTTATATTTATTCTTTTGTCTTATGGCAAAGTTACACAGGATGTTTGAATTTTTATAAATAACTATTCATTTTACTCTTTTGAGTGCCCTTTAGTTTAACTTTAGAGGTCTTTACGTATTTTGAATAAAAATTATTTTATAAGTGTTTCATATAGACTTTCATTGCTTGCTAACTTTGTTTATATGAATTTTTATATAGAAATTTAAAAATATAGACAATTAAATCTAAAAATATTTACTTCAGAATATTGAGACTTACGTCGGACATCTTGCACTACAAAATTACTTTAAAACTATATTCTTATATCTTTATAGTTTGGTTATATATATTCATGACCCTTTAGTCATCATGGAATGTATTTTCACATACATATTAATGTGTGATGTGCACATTTATTGATTTTATTTTATAAATGAAAAGCCAATTAGAGGTTAGCAAATATAAAAATCCTTCCTTAAAACAAAAAATAATGCATCAAAAGTGATTTAAAATTATCTTATTGCTCCTGCAAGTTAAATTTACTAAAATTAATTTCTCTAACTTTTCTATTGCTCAACCTAGCAAAATACTATTTTCATGTAGTAGCTTCTTTGAATAACTTATTGATGGACAAAATAAAATTTGTCCTTATTTATGCAAAATGACATGTTTTTGAGACCTTTTTGAGTCTCCATAAAAATCTCTTTTTGCCTACAAGTTATACTTCAAATTCTTCTATGTGCAATCTTGCCAAAACATTCATTCTTACAGAATTAATGCAGATCAATAAGTAGGGATTTTGTCTTCAATATCTATATTGCCCATATGCCATATTCTACATAATTTATGTAGATGTTGACCTAATGTCAGTTGCATATTCTGATAAAGTTTAGGTTGTTTGTACTTTGAATGTGCTTGCTCTTTTTCTCTTTCTACACACACACACACACACACACACACGCACGCACGTATGCACACACACACGGTTTGAATCTTTGTATTGATTATTTATTTTAGTTATATTATGGATAGAGGAACTCTTTGAAACTTGCTGAGTAACTGATGATGTTAAGGAGATACATCACTCTACTGTAAACAGATTAAAATAAAGAACCACAGCTTAATACTAATGAAAACAGCACAGCACATTTAATTATGCCCTAAATAGCTTTTTCCCTCTTCTCTTACACCCATGTCTAGAGGATTACTGAAGCTGTGTTTCAAACAGTTACTCAAATTTTGCACAGCCTTCCAACAACATGTTATGGTTACCAAAGACAAGAGGCAATAATAGATTAATTCAGCAAGGGCTGAATATGCCATTAATAGCTATGCAATAGGCTTATCTGGGCTGACAAAGCGGCCCCCTTTCATGTCTGTTCAATTAGAGATAATAGTTGAAGGCATTAATCACACATATTTTCAACAAAACTTTTCTCAGTTAAAGACACCCTGCAAATGATGTGGTCCAATGCACATCCGCCTATTAGGGTTGCTATGACTATGGTGAGTCTGATCTGAAAGACAGGATACAATCAAGCCCGAGACAATGAGTGGATTTTCATATTTAATGGCCGTGGTTTTCAGCTTGGCACAGCAAACTGAATAGCAGTGACCCAAAGATGACCTTCTATTTTTCTTCTTTGATTTGTCCCCAGGAATGGACAAGGCATTGGGATCTTGGGAGTAATCAGTAAACAAGCATGCCCCCTCTATAAATGAAAACACCAAAGAGAAGTCTACACCAGAAAACTTTTGTTTCATTGCTAATATGGGGAAAATCTTCATTTTATTAAATATTCTTGAGTTAAAGGTATTTCTAGGAATACAATGAGGATAAAAAGCACAAAAACCAGAAGTCACGGGACCAGGGACTTGTTCAACCACAAAGCGTGCTTAATCATATACCTTTACATCTCAGGTTTTCAGTTTGTGCATCAACAGAAACATTTGGACAAGATTATCTAAAGCAAATCCAGATATAAACTCAAATTTATTTCATTTTATTTTATAAAATGAATATACAGTAAAAATAGGAATTAATGAGTAACATGGATCTCTTATCAGAAGCAGAAATAAGATGGTATATAAAATGACACATACTGGGATGTCTAGGTTGTTCTATCTCACTGTCCCCATGTCGTTACAATGCACGATATTCTTTTCAACTTTAAAAAGCTACCAGAAATGTTCCCCTAAGTTTACTAGAAGCTTTTTCTAAAAAAAAAAATCAGAATCAGAGTTCCATACATTGCTATAATTAGCAAAAACAAATATGATTACAGTACTATCATTTACTGAACATCAACATTAGTCACAACTAAATATTGTGTGAAGTACAAAGGAATCCGGTAGCAAGCAGTCTTTGCCTATAAAATGAGTATGTGTATGTTAATAATTACATGTTTTGAAATTATTTTAATTTATTATATAGCTATATATAACATGTAATCTATATAGAGATATATAATTCAAAAGGCCATATAAGACTGTTAATTCATAAAACAGTTCACTAAGGGTACAGGGTTACCTAAAATTATTATGGGGAGTTAATTAGAAGATGGTGTAAAATAAAGCAATCATAAATATAAAAATACATGCACAAGCTAAGAATTTGCCTTCTTATTCAGATAAATCCTTTTCATTTCAGATGTTTAATTTATATCAACCCCCCTGTTTAGTACTTTCTCATCACCCTGTATGAAATCATTTTCCTTTGAAATTTTTTTTCTTTGTGGCCTCACTTCCTTTGGACTTCAATTATGACATATATATTATTGGGCCTTCTATTATTGTTGTTTTGGGGTATAGTTTTACCAGTAATTGAGAACAGTTTGCAATTTTTCATCATTTCTCCAGTTCTATGATGTTTTTTGCCTAATTTAAGAAGCCTAAGGCAATTTATGTATTTATTTAATTGAGAGAAAAATGAATAAATACAACACTACTTTAAAAATGGTTTATGGGAGTGAATAGTGGATGAATTTGGAGTCTGTGACTAAGTGGATGTTGTCTGAAGAAAACACAAACTGGAAATATAAGAGGATAAGTATTTACTGGTAGAATATATTGTAAAGAACTATAATACTTACATTTTCATTTCAAGAGAATTGAACATCATTATATGCTTCTGAGATGTGATAAGCTTGGGACCAACTGAATTCCCAGAGGGAACAAAGAGAGCCATTACATAAGCAGGCAATGTTATAAATAATTGTGTGTCGAAGTCCAAGAGTGTTGAAATAGGCTACAGGTATGTAGTTGGTAAGTTGAACAATTTATCTTTAAATTTTAAATGAGAAACTTTTGGTCTAAAAAGTCTAAATGTCTATGTTAGCGTTTACCCAGGTTTATTCATTTATAGAGTACCTTTTGCTAGATAGACATAAAAGTGATAAAGATAGATTGATATAGATATAGACAGAAAGAAAATTAGACAGAAAAATAGACAGCAAAAAATAGATCCTCCTAAAAAATTATTCTTCACTGACTTGCTATAGGAATTTGTTAGCTATTTAATATCGCATTGCAATAATCATCAATTTATTTATAACTTCAAATATTTAAGGAAATATTATCTTTGATCACTTCCTTGATCTATTTGATCTGCTTTGGCTTACAATATTGTTTTTGCGTTTCAGGACTCATTTACACCTTCTTTCATACTACTATCAAAATGCTGAGGATATATTTCAGTGTGAAAAAATATACATGCACACACATATATATAATGTGTACATATAAGTCAGCTTATATATACACATACAAACATATGCACATATATACATATTTGCACATGCAAATAGATTTAAACGAGCTAATATTGTAATGTGATTATTTAAAATTTAATAGATGTCATTTAGAATTTTTTATATGGAAATCATTTCAAGCATACAGAAAAGTTTGAAGTATAATAATAGTGTGTAGCAGATAAGAGTACTAGTGTATTTGGGTTCTTTAGAGAAACAATCAATGTGGATGTGTATATATGCAGATAGAGACAGCTGAAAGAAAGAGACAGAGGAGAGAGACAGGGAGCGAGGAACTGGCTCACATAATTGTAGAGGCTGGTAAGTCAGAAATCTATAGAAGAGGTCAGCAGGCTGAAAATTCAAACAGAGTTCCTCTGTGGCCTTCTTGAGTCAAAATTTCTACAACTTCAGGAAATCTTTTGGTTTTCACCCTTAAAAGCTTTAATTGATTGGTTAAAACTCACCCACATTATGGAAGGTAATCTGCTTTACTGACTGAAATGTTAATCACATTAACAACAGGCCTTCACAGGAACATCTGAACTACTAGTCTGTCACTACACAACTAGACACCATGTCCTAACCAAGTTGACAAATAAAGTTAACCATCAAAACATTTTATACAACTCATGATTAATATTTTTCCTGTTTGTTCAATATCTATCTGTAATAGTTTTTTGAACCATTTGAGATTAAGTTGCATTTATCATATTCTTTTGTCTGTCAAATATTTCAAAGCATATACCTAGAATACAAATAATCTCTAGCACAATCATATTAATTTCAGTAATCTTAATATAAGGTTATACTTTGTATACAAGACCATCCATGTTCCAGTTGATATAATACCTTGCTTATAGTATATTTTTCCACATCAGTATTTTTAGTTCAATCTAAAATTAAGTATTCCATTTAGTTATCATGTCTTTTTAGCCTCCTTTGATTTGGACTACTTCCACAGTTTTACATTGTGTTTTATATCACTAACACTTTTTAAATAATACAATTCCCACACCATCTGTATTTATTTATTTATTTACATAGAACTTTTCTCATTTTGATTTTGTCTGGTTATATTTCAATTGTGAATTCCTGGAAGCGATATTAAATATATAATATCCTGTCCTCTTCAGGGCAACACATCTGGACACACACCATGTTCATCTGCCACTTATTGATAACGTTAATTTTAATCACGAAAATTGTTGTCTCTATAGTTACAGTTTGTTCTCTGACAAACAAGCAATAAGACTTTTCTGAGCCTAGTTCTCTCAAATTCCTTTCGTTATTGAGAAGTCATTTATTCTTGCCTGAATCATTTTTCTATCTCTTGAACTCCCTCTTTTAATTGACCCTAAGAACCTCTACAGTAAGCAAAAGTTCTTGATTCTCCCTATTTCCTTGTTTGTTTAAGGTCGGTGTGGAGTTGTGGGTTTCTAGTTTTCACGCTTCTGTGCTTTTTTATTGTCTTTCATTAATTTGTCCTACTTTTGGCCCTTTGAACTCCTTCAGGCGAGAGCCTATGGACTTGTGACTGACTCCATGGTCTTAGCGAGCACTGCCTCACTTTCTGTCACAAGATGTCCCAGGATCACCTTGTAGCTACACTGTTGCACTTTAGAAGCAGTCATTTCAACAAAGAGCTCAGGTTTCTTTTAGAGAAAAGTGATAAATTATTAGGAACTAAGATCTGGATTTTAGTTGTGTTCATTGGTAGTGGTTTGTCTTTGTTTCTAAGTTTGCTTTGTGAACAGTAAATGAAAACATATGCTTATGCTTATGCACATATATAGTCACACACATGCCTATGCATATACGTATTTTAGAAACTATGAGGTCAAACTGGTGCTCTTAATTCTAACACTTCTCCTCAGAGACTTTTTCTTGTGTCTCCTCCTTCTGTTTTTTGTGATTACATATTCTATAGTGAGAACTATGACTCTCCAAACATGATGTTTACTCATTTTCTCAATCTACAACACAAGTAAATTTATTTTTAAATTATTTCAACTATAGTGCTACAAATTGTAAGTTCACTAAAAAGCTTTCAGAATATGCTTGCATTTCTCTTCCTCTAATCGACCCTACTCAGAACTGAGGGCATGGTGATCAAATTCAGTGTTTTTGAGTTGCCTTTTTTTTTTCAATGTAGTTATGTCAGTGATTTGAAATTCATTCAGAGTTATTTGTTTCAATGTGATATCTGTTTTAAGTTTTATTATTTTCATCCCATTATTATTAATTTAATCTATAGTGAAATATGTGGAATATTAACACATTCCAAAAGTAAAAAGTCTACATGAAAATATTGTTATGAAAATATATAGTGCTTCTCTGATATAACCATTCAGTCCCTTTACCTAATACCCATGGTATGTAACTAACTTTCTTCCTGTGCTTCTTTTTGATAAACTAAACATATATGTATGTTTTATTACTTTCCTTCTTTTCTACATAGGGTAACATTTTTCCCATGCATTTTTGTCCTTATGTATTTTCACTGAATAAAATCTCTTAAAGTCACCCCATATCAGCTCATAACTATTTTATTCTTTTACAGCTGACTAGTGCTACATTATGTGTATGTATATAAACTAAATAAATTAATCAATTTCTCTTATTGGAAATGTAGATCATTTCTCATATTTTAAACTTAAACAGTGTTCATTCACACGCAAAGAGTAATCATCTGCACATTTACTATTTTGTGTTTGTACTATATCTTCAGAGTAAGTTTTTAGAAATTGCGTTTCTGTGTCAAAGGATAATGCCTAAGTAAGTTCGTTTTCATATATATACAAAATTCTCTCAGTAGGAACTACATCATGTTGCATTTTTATGTGTCTTACCAAACTCTATTGAGTACAGTTTATGATTTAATTCATATAATCTGCTACTTCAATATACTTTCATTTTGGAAAATAATAAACAAATATGAACCTCAGTTAAGCCCTCCTAAAAGCAGAACATAACTTTCTAAAGTCCTGGGAGGCAAAGAGTAGATTGCAGGCTTTCCTTACCCCCGGAGGAAGAACTACATGATACTATCAGGCTTTGTATTGAAAATAAAGAATGAGTATGAGTATAGAAAAAATAAATGAAGTCTTACCAGAGTAATATTCCAGCTTCTATTAGGCATGAAACTTTATTGAATTAAGGTAATATACGGCTACTACATTTTATACACTCTGGAATGCAATGCTATTAACAGAACACATACAAATACCTATTTCACAAAGGCCTGACATCAAGGATTTACAAGGAACTTAAACATGCCTAAAAGAATAAAAATCATGCCGGACTCGGTGGCTCAGCCTGTAATCCCGCGCCTTTGGGAGGTTGAGGTGAGTGGATTGCCTGAGCCCGCGGGTTTGAGACCCGCCTGGGCAGCGAGACCTCATCTCTACAATAAATCAAAAAATCAGCCGGGCGTGGTAGCGCATGCCTGTAATTCCGGCTACTCGGAAGGCTGAGACGGAAGGATCCCCAGAGCCCAGCAGGTCGAGGCTGCAGTGGCCGGGAGCGGCCACTGCACTCCAGTCTGGGCAACAGAGTGAGACTCCTACTCAAAAAAAAAAAAAAAAATCATATAGCCGCCTGAAAAAGCAGGCAAAAGACATGATAGACACTTCTCAAAAGAAGACATCTGGCAGCCAACAGACACATGAAAAAATGCTCAACCTCAATAATCATCAAAGAAATGCAAATCTAAACTACACTGAGATACCAGATAATGCCAAGAAGAATGGTCATCATTAATAAAACAAAAAACAACAGATGCTGGCGAGGATGTAGAGAAAAGGGAATGCTTCTACAGTGTTGGTAGAAATGTAAACTAGTTCAACCTCTATGGAAAACAGTGTGTTCTAAAAAAACTAGAAATTGATCTTCCATATGACCCAGCAATCCCCCTACTGGGGATATACCCAGAGGAACTTAAATCACTACACAAAAAAAGATATCTGCACATGCATGTTTATTGCAACTCTATTTACAATAATAAAAGCATGGAACCAACTGTGCTGTCCATATAAACTGAACTGGATGAAAAAAATGTAGAACATATACATGATGGAATATTAGGCAGCCATGGAAAAGAACAAAATTATAGACTTTGCAGCAACTTGGATGGATTTAGAGTCCATATTACTTAGAGGTGTATCACTGATATATCTGATACAACTGGAACAAAGAACTGAGTACCACATGTTCTCATTCATAAGCGGACCCTGAATATTTACCCTAATACAATATGAAAGGGATTGGCAGGTAGCGAGAAACTACCCGGGGAGGAGGGGGCACATGACATCAAAGGGTACCTGATCTCAAACCAGGAGAAGTGGGGACTAAAGAGAGGCCCAGATTCCTGTATGATGACCACTTGCATACCTAATCCTGAATTGTACCCCACATCTTTAGAATAAAATGATTAAAAAATAAAATAAAAATATACAATGTGTCAGACAATTCGTAAAACCATTGAATGGCAAGATAGAATGAAATAAGTGAGAATATTTAACATTGGACAATAGGCCCAAATATTTGTATAAGCTAACATAGAACACAATGAAAAAATAAATTAAGAGATAGAGAATTTCATCATATTATTAGAGACTGTAAAACAATGAGATTCTGGGCAACACTCTTGGGTCTCCTCCCGCTGTGGAAGCTTTTCTGTCCTCTCCATAAATCCTGCTTTAAAAAAACAAAAACAAAGCAAAACAAAACAAAATGGCACTCGACAATTTAAAAAAAATAAAATACTTGATGTTAACAATTATTGCATGGGTTTAAAGACAGATTTGCTACTGTAGAATAAGGGGCTAGTAACCTGGAAAATAGGTCAATAGAATATACTCACAGAATAGATCCATACTGAAACGCACAGGAAAAAATAACAAGCATGCAAAACAACACTAATAGATGGGATACTATGAAAAGGTTTAACATAATTGCAATTGAAATGCTAGGAGGACAATAGCATTGGAAGTAGAGATAATATAGACTGAAAACTTTAAAAAATCTCAGGTCATATATCCAAGAATCTCTGCAGTCCTCAAGCAAAATAAATATCAAGAAAACTATTCCTAGAAAAGCATGTATCAAAGACAAATTGAAAAATCTTAAAAGCAGACAGAGAAAATTGTATATTATCTTCAAAGGGGTAATGTTAAGTCAGCAAAAATTATTTCAACAGCAATTAGGGAAACCCGAGGACAATGAACTGGCATTTTCCAAATGATAAAAGGAAATAAATACCTATCTAGAATTCTGTACCCAAGCAAAAATTCTTCAAAATGAAGATAAAATGATAAAGTGTTTGAGATAAAACTCTAACAGCTTCTGTCATAAGTCATCCTGAAATTAAAGAAATCAAAGAGGAGTTAAGATGGAAGGAAAATGACCCCAAATAGAAACTCTGAAGTTCAGAAAAGAATGAGAGAGTGAAAAAAGAAAATATAAGTGAATAATGATGAAATAAATAAAAGTCCAAATAATAGTAGTATTTTTGTGCCATTAAAACTTTTTAGAACAATCACTCAAATATAGGAAAAAGTAAATGAAGTAAAATGTTCTAAGTTTTTAGAATATCAGTAAAATTAATAGTTTTTATTAAACTGAAATATTTAAAGGACTTTTAAATGTTAAATGTTTTAACCTCTTAAAACTAATAAACTAATAGTAAAACAATGTATACATAGCAAGTAAAAAAGAAAATGATTTTATAAAGCATTTTAAAAATCTAAGGATACCTGCATAATCAAAGTTTGTATACCTAACCCTGAATTGTACCCCACATCTTTATAATTAAAAAAATAAAATAAAAAATAAATTAAAAAAATCTAAAGGTAGCCCAGACAAGAAATAAATAAGAATATAAAATAAGGGGATAGATATAGGAAAACAAATAAATAATAATATGGGGAATATAAAATAAACTGTATGCACGTATGCCTTTCATAAACTAAATAAATGATAAAATTATAAAATATAAAATTATTGGATATGAAAAATAATATAAGAATAAATGAGTTACAATCTTAATTTTAAAAAGATAATTCATAGTAACATAATAAAATCATAGGAGACGTAGTTTTCTCTTTTTTTCTTTGATTGAATAGATCTAAGTGGATGATATTTTTATAAATTTGCATAAATTTGGGGGATTACAAAATACAAACAGGCTCCTAAATTACTACTTAGATCATGTATGTCTATATTTATGCTTGTATCTGTATTTATTTCCAAATTAGTTAGTTATTGTAATAAATCAAAAATTATAAACTCATCCCAATTTAAACTCTTCTGAAAGAATTATGGGCTATTTATATACAACCCCAACACTTTATCATTAAGAAGGCAATATAGTAAAATTTTGTTTTCTTTTTCTTTCTTTCTTTTTTTTTTTAAAGAATTGTGAAATACATGTGAGGGTTTCATCCCTCTCTCCCTCCCTCCTTTAGCAGTGTGCAGTGATTGTTGTTCCCAT